>NC_045769.1:114425691-114535691 GCF_008692025.1 Phocoena sinus
CATAACACAGAATGGAACTATTTAATTGTTTTTTTTCGCTTTTCTTCAAAAGCATTTCTGCTTCCTGTTAGTGCTTGAGAAAGGCAGATGCATGAAATGTGAATTTTAAAATATTTGTCTTCCTTCCAATTCTAATGATGTAGGAAACCCACCATTAGAATAATCCCATACTCCTGTTGTGGATAGAACTGTGCCCCCCCCCCCGCCCCCAAGACCTGGTCAAGTCCTAACCGTTGGTACCTATGAATGTGACTTTATTTGGAAACAGGGTCTTTGGAGATGTAGTCAAATTGGGCTGGGTCCTGATCTGATGACTGGTGTCTTTATAAGGGGAGAGCTATTTGCATACAGATGCAGGGGGAGAGCACCACGTGACACTGAAGGCAGAGAATCCTGGGGTGGGGGGGAGGTGGTGGCGGGGTCGGGGGAGGCATCCACAAGCCAAGGGTCCTCGGGGGTTGTCAGCAACCACCAGAAGCCAGGAGAGAGGCGTGGAACAGGTTCTCCCTCCCAGCCCCTAGAAGGAACCGACACCTTGATTTTGGACTTCTGGCCTCCAGAACTCTGAGTGAATAAAAATTTCTGTTGTTCTAAGTGCCCCAGTTTGTGGTAATTTGTTACGGTATTGCTGGGAAACGAATACAGCTCCCAACCCCATTGGGGTTGAGGTTGCCACTTCTCTCTGAGTTGTGGGTGGAGATTTTTACTCCTTGGTTCAGTGACTGTCGGTGGAGAAACTCTTGGTGACTACAGTTTCCTTCCTCAGTCTATGGCATCCTTCCCCCTCCCTCCTGCCAGCTGCTATTGGTCCTTCAGTTTGTCTCATTTGGTGTGCCACCGCTTCCAGGAAGCCTTCCTGAATGCCCCCAACTAGGTTAAGTGCCCCTTACGCTCTGCTGTCCAGCTGCACCCATCTATCTGTCATTCCTAGAACAGGCTTTTCTCTCTCCACCAACCCTGTCACCCCTCACTGCTCTCCTTGGCTGGAATGTTGCCCCTGTTTGCTTCTCATTCTTTCAGACTCAACTCAGGTGTCACCTCCTCCAGGGAGCCTTCTCTGATTGGACCCCACAGAGAATGGGGGCTCTGATGGCCCTCGCGCCCTGAACCATCCTCCGTCAGGTCACGTCATGGCTCCCTGATGCTGCCGTGCTGCATGGTTGCCCTGGGACATGGGAGCCTCTCCTCTTCCCCGTGCCTCACACATGATGGTGAACAAGGGGTGGGGTGTGCTGGGGGATCAGGAGGACAGGAGGGCAGCATCTCTGCAGCAGAAATTCCCGATCCTGGGAACCAGCTGCTGCACTTCTGGAAGGTAGAGATCGCGGTCTGGGAGGGAGACGTCTTCCTGCAAGGACAGACGGCACTTAGAGTTCAGGTTCGGGTTGGCACCATGAAAAAAAGGACAGCTTCAGCAAGATGATATAGCAGACGCTGCAAACTCAGCTCAGAGAGAGATCAGGAGGGCGACACGGTTACTGATGTAGGGCAAATGGGCCAGGTGGGGACTGCGGCAAAGTGGAGAGAGGAGCCCCTGCCAGCTCCCAGCTCAGAGGTGTGCGTGGAGCCAGATTCAACCAGGTCTCCTGTTAGAGGCTGTCTGAGCACCTAGCCCTTCTCCCTTGAAGCTCCTTCTATCATTGTAATTAGCTAATTGAGCATACGGTTTGTTTATTAGAGCTCGCCTCCCCAGCAGATGGAGACCTTCTCAAGGGCAGGACCGCGTCTGTGTTCCCAGCACCAACCCGTGCCTGGCCCTTGGAGGATGCCTTAGTATCCTATCTGCCAAGGGGATGGATCATTGAGTAAATAGTGCCTAACTTGCAGGGCTGTTTGACGGAAGAAGGGAGGTGTAATTACGTGTGAAAATCAATGCGTGTCATACAAGTTATCAAATAAGATCACGCAGTGGAAGAAAACACCAGCAAATGAGCCCATAAGTCCGTGGCATCGGCTGCCTGCGTGGGCAGGGCTCGGGTTCTCTCCACAACAGGGGTTACCGAGGGGTCCGCCTCTGCAGTTCCTGAGTCCTGGGGCTCTGACCTATGCATGTTTCCTATTTCTCCAGCCCCACCCCGCAGGTTAGCTAGAACCTACCATGTGCCGATTCACGCGGGTAAAGCTCACTTCCCTTCGCTGCTTCACTTACAGGCAAGGAAATGGAAGCACAGGGAGGACGCATGTCTGAGCATCTGGCAGCCACCTCCCTCCCTAGGCATCGCCCATGACCCACCTGTGAGGGCAGAGTCCAGGAGCGGGGAGTTGGGGGGCTCCCGGTGGCCCCCTCTTTTGTCTCCCCCTCCCGGGGGATGCTACGTGGAAGGGACTCTTCGCTACCAGAGGGTGAAGGTCAGAGTCTGGCCAAGGGCCCAGCGTTTCTGGCCCAGTTTCACCTGAGGAAGCCAACCGTGCAGAAGGTCGGGAACATTCCCAAGGGACTCCCAGCGACAGGATTTCCTGACATGGGATGATTACCTTTCTCACATTACGTGGCCTGCTATTGGCTTCCTGCTATTTTATTCACAGGACGAACAGGACAGAGACGTCTATTCAGGGGAAACAAGGGAAGGACTCGCCTGACCCTGGACTTGGAGGATGTGGTGGGATCACGGAATTAACTCCAGTCGACCTAGTCCCCACTGTACCCGCCTTTGCCATCACCTCTGCGCCTCAGTTTCCTTTTCTGGAACAGGCAGGCGGGGTGGGTGGTGAAACGTGTCGAGTCAGACCCCACAGAGCCGCAGGCAGGTGAGCGCGGTGGTTGCTGTGGGGGACGCTCTGCGCACTGGCAAGTGCCCCTGGGGTTCCAGCCTCAGCTTTGCTCCTCTCCTCTGACAACCTAGCATCTCTGGTCCACCCTCCTCAGTCGGGAGGTCCTCAGCGCGCCCCAGGAGAAATGTCGCCCCTCCTCGGCTGAGTCCAGGCTCCCCTCCCACTGACTGTGGTCCACCTGGGCGCCGCCCCCGCCCCCTGACTCTTCTGCTTCTTTCCACGGACTCTCCACTGCAAGCAGAACGTCTGAGAGAAAATAATTTCAGTAGTGCCTTAGAAATTGGATTCCACTGATCACAACAGCATCTGTGTACATGAGAACACTCGTCAGCATGTATGGCTGAGACAGGTCTATTCAGCCCCCAGACAATGCTCGGGGCTCTGATAGACTCGGTGGAAACCTGTGCTGGGGGCCTCCAGGCTGGGGACCTGCGTGGTCTCCAACAAATGGCGTCTCTGTTTTTTTTTTTTTTTTTGGTTGCGCCACGTGACTTGTGGGATCTTAGTTCCCCGACCAGAGATTGAACCTGGGCCCCTGGCAGTGAGAGCGCTGAGTCCTAACCACTGGACCACCAGGGAATTCCCAATGGAGTCTTAATATATAAACCTGCCCTTCCTCAGGCATGAGCTCCCTTAACACACCTTGCCAGGCGGGTCGTGTGATGAGTCCATTTTATAGATAGGAACACAGAGGCCCCAAGAGCTGTATTAACTGCCCAAAACATGGTGCCCAATACAGATGCAAGTTACATCTGAGTGACCCCAAAGCTCATGACTCCCCCCTACTCCACCCTTTTCCACTTGACAGCTAATCCCGATTCACCGTCTCCACAGCTGGGAACTCCCGAAAAAGAAAAAGTGTCCACTACCAGCCATGAGTTATAGTGCCCTGGCAGCGGTGGATCAAGTGCTTTTGTATGTTACCGCGTTTAATCCCTCAGGAAATCAATTACTTGCCTTATATTTTAGAGGAGAAAATCAATTCTCAGAGAGGTTGAGTAACCTGCCCAAGGTCACACAGTTAGGAAATGGCAGAGCTGGGGCCAGAATCCAGGTCTGTCTGCCCCAGGGTCCCTGTTGACCCCCTGCAATGTGTGGGCTTCCCAGGGCCTAAGACGGGGAGGGTATAAATAGCTATCTTGAGCCATAAGATTCCCCTCGTGACATGCTGGGTGTTAGGAAATTTTTTTTTAATTTAAGTGGTTCGCCTTCTATCTGGTCCTCCATCGGGATGAATAATCCATCTCCACCCAGAATAACTTAAGGGTCTCTGGATCGAAGGAAATTTAAGGCAGGAAAGTATGGGTTTTTTTTTTTTTTTAATCTCAACTGAAAAATAATTTTTAATGTGCCAAATACTGCAAGCTCAATTCAATACGTGGGCTTATTATGCAAAATGTCCTAATTAAACACTATCATCTCGCAACCAGAAGAAATACCAGCAACCCAGCAAGCGTTGCTCCCAGGAGCTAAGGAGGTAATTGTCTAACGGGACTTGTCATCGGCAAAGGTCCTGTCTTGGCTGCCGCAGCCCATCAAATGCCTCCTCCCATCCCTAGAGGACCATAATCCCCGCGGAATTCCACGTAGCACAGATGGGCTATGACACAGAGAACGGGTTTTGTGGCTTGAAAGCGTTTTGCTTTCTGTTCCCAAGCTAGAGCTGGAACCGGCCCGCTTTGCATCTGTCTCTGATTCCGGATATCTCTGCGCGACTCAGAATCCGATGCCTCGGCTTGGGGGCGAGTGGAGGCTTAATGTGTGGGGGGGCTTTGTATCAGGCAGAACCCCTCCACCCTCCCTGTCTGGGGTTCTGAGAAAGTCACTCAACCACTCTTAGCCTTGGCTGCCTTTTCTAGAAAATGGGGAGAGTGAGGATTCATCCGGCTGCCTAGGATTCATCCTAGCACAGAGCCTGGCACTCAGCAGATCCTCCGTGGTTCCTGTTCTTAAGAAACCGCTAGGGACTTCCCTAGTGGTCCAGTGGTTGAGACTGCGCTTCCACTGCAGGGGTTTAATCCCTGGTCGGGGAACTAAGATCCTGCTTGCCGCACAGCACGGCCAAAAAATTAAAAAAAAAAGAAGTCACTTAACTGAAGCCTGGCTGGAGAGAGAGATGCTTTGTGTACGTCAGGGACCCTCGGATGGCTGCTCAGACCACGAAGCGTTCCTTGTCACTTTGGTCAAATCACTTCCCTTCTCAGAAGAAGCTGAATGTAATCCAGCTTCTTTAACCTGGTCACCAAGACCCTCCTTTCCCAAAACGCCTTTTCAGCCAACTTTTCTACTCTCCCCAAAGCCACTTAATAATTATTTAAAGAAACAGCGAATACAGTGAATCTAGCCTCATGTTGCTAAAACTCTGGCCCTGCTCCCCAGGAGCTAACGGGGGGCAAGACTTAAGATATCAGAAACAGAGGAAAAGAACCCTGCAGTTCACATTTTAATCGAGGCGCCAATTCACATCCCAGGTTCTGGTCCTGATGCTGCCCCAAACCTCCCAAGGGCCTGCTCTGATGTGACATTTGGGGACGCCACTTAGATTAAACCATAAAGCAGGTGCTACAAGCTGCAAATCATGACACCCAGGCCCGGAGGCCACTCCTAAGCAAGGAAACCCTACTGTAAGTGCTTCTGTTGCCTCAAAATACACCCCGCATTTTGCCAATAAACACAGAAAATGTCAGAAATGGTATGTTTTGCTGTGTGGCTTTTTTTTGGTAAAAATAGTTGCCCATTAGTCAGCCTGATGACATGAGAAATGAGCTTTCCTTGGTGAAAATAAAGGTATTCCAGACTTGCAGACTGGCTGCATTATTTAGAGACACCCTCCAGACTGCATGAACTGAGGGTTAGAATCCAGAGATGCCCGGAGGCGTAGCCTGTAGCACTGGTCCCTAAAGCCTGACCCCCACGACGGTCCTCCGTGCCATTGTCTGTTGGTTGGGAGAGTTTCCGGTTGCCTGGCTACAAAGACGGTGAGGACCACCGAATCCTGCCCTGGAAGGGTGTGACCATCACAGGCAACCTCGTGCAGGGGTGGGAGCTCCTCAAAGGGCAGAGAGTAGAGAGTCTCCTGATGCCACCCACTCAGGAGTCTGTACAGACCACTAGGGCCTTGAGAAGCAATGCTTGTCCACCAAAGGCCTCTGCGAGGCACAATTTGGACAGAGACTTGCTTCCGTGGTAACCTGGTCGTGAGCTCATGGGGAAGGAGTTAAGCAGCAGCAACTCTGGGCTCGTCCACCAGAAATACCCTAGAGAGCTGTTGGTCGCGTTGCTCAGGGCCCTTAATCAAGACTCATGTGCAGGGTGTTTGCTGAACGCTGGTCTGTCCTAGACTCTGTGCCAGCTCCTTATGTGGGTGACCGATGTGAACAGCTCCATGGTACTTGGACACAAGAATGCCCCATTCATTGATCTACACAGGTTGAAGTCAGTTTCAAGACATCGGCTCGCAAGCTGGGCCTTCTGGGCCCCTTCCTAAGGCCTCTGGGCATTTTGGGGGGCTTTGGAGGTCTCCCGAGAAGCCACAGGTGGTGACGCTGCTTGGCTGTGTGGCGGGCAGGCAGTGGCGTCCCCGAGGCTGTGACAAGCAGCTCTGGGGTAGGACAGCCAGCCGGCCTCCGGGCCACACCAGCATTGCCTGGCCTTGGAGGGCAGCTCCCGCTGGTAGCCATACCTGCTCCAAGCCAGCCAGCCAGCCGGGGGCCCCATGGAAGCCATTTCCACGACAGGTCGGGCCACCTGAGCGTTTCCACGTTTGCGTTCCCATGTCCCCTGGTCCCTGGGTTACTGCCCTTCCCCTTCTTCATGAGCCATCTGGACGGGACCACAGCCCTCTCTCTTGCTGGGCATCCCAAAGCCTCTGCACCATCTCTCTTTGAGACTCTACAGGCGAATTCTCCTTGTCGGATCCCAAATTCAGGGTGTAAGCCGGAGCTTGGGGCTCAGGCGTGTGGCTGCCGCAGAGACAAATTCATTAACAGTAAAAAGGCTAAGACAGCAATAAATTTCTCAGAAACTCACCCATGACACAGGAGTCCCTACTGAAGCTCACAGCCGAGTCCTGAGATGATGTTAGCATCACCACCCCATTTCACAGATGGGCAAACGGACCTTAGAAGGATCGATCGTCACTTGGCTCGTGAGTAAGGGTGGGTGTCGGTTTCAGTCCCAGGTTCAAGGCCCATGCTCTTCACTGCCTTTCTCTAGTGGTGACTACTTCTGGGCCTCATTTCCCCACCTGCAAGAGGGCAAATCCTACTTCCCAGCAGGCAAGCTGAACTTGGTGAAGCCCTGGGCCAGGAGTCAGCATCTCCGAGGGCTGGTCAGCTCTGGGCTGCAGGCGTTTGACACATTTTTGCTCAACTCAGAGTCCCTGGCATGTGAGGAAGTGATCCCAATCTGGGGAAACCTTACCTTGGGGCCCAGCAGTCGTAAATGAACCGATAGCTCCCCAGCGTCCAGTCTCAAAGCTGGCAACCCATGTAACTCTACCTCTGGGATATCCAAGCCAGCAAATGACCCCGGGAAACAGCCAGGGACAGTGGGACGGCAAAGGAGGTCCTCCAGGCTGGTGGGGCATTCCCAGGTCCTGCTTGCCTTTGAGTGCATCCTTTGACAGCCGGACGTCATTTTTAGTGGATTCTGCGTCCCCAGCAGCCAGGGACCTTCTGAGAGAGGATGCTCTGGGCCCCACCTGACAGGAGGAGGTGGGGAGGGAAGCTCTCTCCTGCCCCAAAAGGGCTGAGTTAGTTTCGTTCAGTCTCCAGGCAGTTTTTTTTCTGCTGCCCCTCCCCAGTCTCAGAGTTAAAACCACACAAAACAACTCTTTCTTTCTCCCTCGGTCTGCTAGGCTGTCTGGGTACCACATCACCGCGCAGATTCGTTTGGTCCCAGGGCCGTAAGGCAGAAAAGGCACTTAGTGGGCAGCATGAGTCAATTTCCATCAAGCCTCCGGACAGTGACGTAACCGCCGCTTGTTGGCTTCCCCAGTCCAGCAGCACGGATGCCCCAGGGCTGACATCTGGAGCAAGGAACTGACAGGTGGATTCCAGAGTCAACCCGGCTCCAGGCTGCTCCAGCCCAGCACGGGCCACAGCTGTCCCCAGGACACACAGCGTCTTTCTGCACAATTCCTACGTACACAGGCCCTCCTCCCCCCCGCCCCCCGCCCCCCCAGCTCCTGCCTGCATTTCCGGGGTGGGGATTCTGACAGCTCAGGTGGGTGTCGGCCTCACCAGTACATTCCTCGCTGCCTAAAGCGCCTGGCTGTTCCAGAACCTTTCTGCCTGGCTCCCCACCTCCCCCCACCATACTGAAGGTGCAAGACACCGCCTGGTCCAGGCTGTGTCTCTGTCCCAGGGGAGCCCGGCAGAAGGGCACATCCTCACACCCTCTTGCCTAATTTACTGGCCTTTCAAACATGCTCACGTACTGTGGTATCTGTACCCCTCCAAACATCTGGATGGAAACTGAGGGAAAAAATCCACCAAGAACTTAAGTGTATATTCTGCACTGGAACTGTGAAAACTAAATCAGGGAAACTTCACATCTTTAGCTAATCGTTTGGGGGGGCAGTAGCGCTAAGCCAACGTATAATCTGGTAAAGGCTGTCCCTCCCTGCCTTCTTTCTAACCATGCAACTCTGTTCACGGAGGCTTGTAAACATTTCTTTCCTTCCTTCCCAGAGATCTCCAGGGGCGATCTGAGCCAGTGTCTCAGCCACCATCACAGGAGGGCCTCACGTCTGTGACTCTCCTAAGCCTTGCGGGAAGATGTCACCCACAAGCACAAAGACCCACCCGTGCATCATTAGCAGGCAGTCTGCCCCGGTGAAGCTCCCTTTTGTCTACCAAAGGGAAAGCCCGTTGAAATGAATGGAAAACGGGAGGACTGGACCATTTTCAGGATGAAATTTTAATATTCGAAGGAATCAGTTACTTGGATTGAAACACTTAACAAAGCATCATTCCCAAGGGATAAATTAAGAGTTTGGGATTAACAGATACACACCACTATATATAAAATATATAAAAACCATCAAGGACCTACTGTACAGCACGGGAACTATATTCAACATCTTGTAATAAGATATATGTATATATATATATAAAACTAAATCACTTTGCTGTACACTTGGAACTAACACAACATTGTAATTGAACTATGCTTCATTTTTTTTTAAAAAGCATAATTCCCAAGGAGTGAGGTCTCCTTTCCTCCTTCCACAACATTTTTATCGAAGTGCTGACGTCTGGCCCTAAAGGGCAGTTCTGAAATACAGTGTAACATCTACCCCTTTGTTCAGGAGCTTAGCGTTAAGTGGGGTCAGCCCCCATTTGACAATGACACACAGGCGCAAAAAGCCCAGGGAGGGGAAGGTGCACTCCCCACGCCCCCACCCGCGGAGGAGGAGCTAATGCAAGACCAGAGGGATGGCTTACGAGCGCAGCATCATTCACGATCAGGGTCCAGGGCTAAGTGATATTGAAGTTTTCCAGGTCAAGGTCAAGATCGTGAATGAGCCTCGCTCCGACATCCTGCGCGCGCTGCCGACTGCGCAGGGCCGGCGCTCAGCCCCGCCCCTAAGCGTGCAGCCCCGCCCCTAAGCCCCGCTCCTCCGTCCTCTCCCCGACCACCGGGAGAATTGCTACCTTTGCATCCTTGCCGAAGCCGCTCCTTCCGCCCGCCTGGGATGCCCTCTCTCCGTCTCTGCCAGGACAGATCCCATTGTCCTTCCCACAGGGCCCGGCCATGGGCATCTGATCTGTGCAGTCACCCAAGGCCCCCTCACCGAAGGCTCCCACGCTTGGTTTAATGCTCTGGGCTGCCGTCTGGAAGTGCTTAGTAATTTTGTCTTTGATCTTGAGTTTTGTAGGTGAAGTCCGGGGCGGGGGCAATCAGTGGGCACGTGGACAGCCCTGAAAGGCCATGCTTTCCACTTGGACCAGAACTCCCTCCCAAAGCAGAGGGAAGGCCACGGCATTCGGGACACGGACAGCCGAGGAGCCTCAGTGTTCCCTTTCCTGTACCTGCCAACCTCGTGCGCCGGACGTGGGGCCGAAGGACAGGGAAAGATAACGCGGCCCAGGGTTCCTTTGCCTTCGGTCTTGCCTTTCCCAGCAGGAAGCTGAAGGTAGAGCATGTTGATAGAGTGTATGCATAACAAGAACTGAAATAAAAACAGTCGAGTGAGTGTCGGGCCGCATTTCTGCTGCTCTGGTAAGAACGAAATACCCATGAATGGACTAACTGTGAAGCATGAACTGTGTAATCCTGGTGATTCTGCCTCTGAGTTAAATGTTCTGTTTACGTTTCCTGGCACAGTCTAGAGAGGAACAGCAAAATGCACGCTCGTCATTTAAAATGTTTACTTTTTAAAAAATTGAAGTATAGTTGATTTACCATGTTAATTTCTACTGCACAGCAAAGTGATTCAGTTATCCATATATATACATCCGTTTTCATATTCTTATCGGTTACGGTTTATCCCAGAAGATTGAATAGAGTTCCCTGTTGTGTATCCATTCTACATATCATAGTTTGCGTCTGTGAACCCCAAACTCCCAACCCATCCCTCCCCCACGCCCCTCCCCCTTGGCAACCACAAGTCTGTTCTCTATGTCTGTGAGTCTGTTTCTGTTTCATGGATAAGTTCATTTGTGGCATATAAAATGCTTACTTTTCATTACTTAGAATGACATTAAATGACCAACAAGCAGATACCATCACAAGTTGAGAGAGAAAGGCACCGTGAAAGAAAGGAAAAAACTTTAAATTTTAGCATCCTTAGTGACACTTTTTCCTGCCTTTTATTTTATTTTTTATTTTTTGGCCACGTCACACGGCATGCAGGATCTTAGTTCTCCAAGGAGGGATCGAACCCATGTCCCCTGCATTGGAAGCACGGAGTTTTAACCACTGGACTGCCAGGGAATTCCCTTTTCCTGCCTTTTATTTTTATTCATTTATTTATTTATTTTGCAGTACCCGGGCCTCTCACTGTTGTGGCCTCTCCCATTGTGGAGCACAGGCTCCGGATGCGCAGGCCTAGTGGCCATGGCTCAGGGGCCCAGCCGCTCCGCGGCATGTGGGATCTTCCCGGACTGGGGCACGAACCGGCGTCCCCTGCATCGGCAGGCGGACTCTCAACCACTGTGCCACCAGGGAAGCCCCTTCCTGCCTTTTCAACAGGAGTCCCGCCTTTCCATGTTGCACTGAGCCCCGTAAATGCTGTAGCCAGCCCTACCTGCAGAGCACGTTCAAGTCATCCCCTCCTGTAATCACTTCACTCCACAGCCAGGGCCCTTGCCTGGGACACCAAGGACTGTCATTGCTGTATCAGCAGCCATCCTGCCTTTCCCTCTTTTGTCCTTTTCTAGTGACATATGTCAACCCCACAGGATTGACTTTGTAACTGGAAAGCTCACAACTGGAAGATGTCAGTGTTGTATTTGATTTGCATCGCACACAGTAGGTGCTCAGTAAATTCTTGTTGAATGCCACTGATTTACCCATAAGGCCCGCGAGGCCGGGGGCTGGGTCTTACACTCTGGGCATCTCTCACAGTTGGCAGCACGTGATCTTGCGTGGAACAGGGACACAGTGACTATTTGGTTGCTGGTGAAGATCTGGTTTTCGGCATTTTGGGCTGGAAAACCCTTCTCCGTGGGTAGTGCAAGGCCAGTTCTGGCTCTTGCTCTGGTCTCAGTGATTCAATGTGGAAAATAAAGATGACTGGTAGGTCCAGAATGCTGGTGTTAGAAGGGACTTTAGACAAATTCTCTCATTTCCTAAATGAAGGAGTAGAGACAGAGAAAGGCTAAGCGACTCATCCAAAACACAAAGTGAAGAGCTGTAGCCTCTTCTCCACCCAGTACCACCTCCTCCTTCCCGACTTCTGCACGTGGTCCAGGGATCACAGGCCCCTACCTCTCAGCACGTTCCATCTCTCTAGCCATGGTGATAGATTTGGGGGCCAGCCTGACACCTAAGAGAGGCCAAGCAGTGTGAATATCAAGGCTTTTGCTAGGCGTGAGGGGAGGCGGACACTCTCTGCTTGGGACCAGGGATGTGAGGACATGCAGGGTGGGATTGCTGCAGCCATTCCTGATGTCCTGCAGCGACTGAGCCTGCGGAGCAAGCCAGTGTACTGGCAACGATCATGACAGAGAATGGCACCAGAGCCTGAAGCCGTTGTTAATTGCTGGATCAACCTGCACCCGAAGCCTACAAAGCTACAGGAGTTTTCATTTATGTGGACCAACAAATTCTCTTTTTCAGAGGTGTTATTATTGAAGCCAGTTTGTTTGGGAATTTCTGTTCCTAGCAATATAGATGGTATGGACAAATTCCCAAAAAGAAAAAAACAAAGGTAAGGTAAATAATTCAAAGACACACAGAGGCAGGTCTCTTGACTTCCTACCCAGTGGCCACAGCAATAACCCTGCCATAATGCCCCCAGGTACGTAGTTTTTGAAATCACTCGTCCGAAGTAATGCTGCTGGTAATAGGTATGGTGGTAAGTCAATGGCAGCAACAGCAAATCTAACAGATTGTGCATTATTACTACGTCGTGAATGAATCAAGCATTCCAACTGCTCCCCTGTCAGGGCCAGAAAAGGCGGGTCTGAGTCTTCCCTGTGACACTGTAGTGCTCCGCACTTAGAACAGTGACAGCAGGTAGCCTCACCCAGGCAGAGCGTCTACGGAGGACAGCACCATTGGGAGGGGACCTTGAGATTTCACAAGGCCACCGGGAGGGAGTACAGGCAGCAGTACGTGGTCAGCTCAGGGCGCTCTGCCCTCAATACGTGCCAAGCCATGGGCCACGACTGGCCACGACTGGCCTTCCGCTTGCTGCCTTAATTAATTGGCACAGTGTGGTGGAGAGCACCGGACCTCAGTCTCCCAGAGCGATGGGTTGAAGAGCTAGGTCAGCCCTCTCACCTCCCGTCCAGGCACACCAGGCAGAGGCGCCCGCGCTGCGTCAGCTCAGCTCCCCTCCAGGCCACTGGGTCACCACACCCTACAACACCCTGTAGCTGTTGAGGATCAGGGCCCCGGGTCCCACAGTCTCCCCTCCAGGCTGGGTGCCTTGGAGGGGCCAGAGGAGAGAGGAAGAGCCGCGACACCTCTCTGATTTCTCCAGGTGCTCTGACGGGGTCTCTTCCTGAAGCCCTGCTGACAAGGCAGCCAGATGAGATGCTTAGGAGCAAGGCCAAACAACC
Organism: Phocoena sinus; assembly: GCF_008692025.1. Taxonomy (NCBI): domain Eukaryota; kingdom Metazoa; phylum Chordata; class Mammalia; order Artiodactyla; family Phocoenidae; genus Phocoena; species Phocoena sinus. The sequence continues at coordinate 114,438,699 of NC_045769.1, forward strand.
GCACGGAGCTGGGTGCAGCTCGCCACCCTTGGGGGCCACCCGGGCTCCAAGGCAGTAGAAAATGGGGGGCGGGGGCGCACCCTGAGGGCCACGGCATCCACAAAGGCCTTGGGAGTGGGCAGCACCCGGGCGGGATCGGAAGGATGGGCAAAGGGAACAGGGAGGAGGTGGAAAGACCCACAGCTGGTGGAGGACGTTGGGTCAATCACACCAGCCATTCCAAAGGCACAGCCTGTGGGGCCCAAGCATCAGCCTGGCAGGTTGCTGAGCCCCTGGCCAGGCTAATGAAGCGCGTCTCCCACCAACTGGAGACAGGGAGCTTGCAGAGCTGAGAGCCCCATGAAAGGGCCTGGATTCTGACGACAGGCAGGCCGGCAGGGCTAAGGGCCAGGGGCAGTGGCATGGAGCCCCCAGGGCCTGGTCCCGGCAGATACTATGGCCCCAGGAGGCCCTTCCTTACCGTAAGCAAAGATTTCCTTAGTTTCTTTGACTAGTCCCTTGGTCAAGTTCCCTAACCTTCCCGAGCCTCAGTTTCTTCCTCTGTAAAATGGGTAGGTTACCTGATGGCATTGCTTTGCATAACCCCTGAGGTCACGGGCCTGGCACAGGTAAATGCTCTCCAAATGCAAGTTTCCTGCCCCCTCACCCAGCTCCCCGTGGACCCCTCTGGTTTTCTCTAGTTTTTCAGCCACTCTGCAACCACGCAATGCCTGCTCTGGGCCGAGCAGAGCTGCCTGGCTAAATCAAGACCACACTCTATCGCCAGGCACTAAATCTCCCCAGGGGACACTCCTCACTGCAGCCGTAATGCTGCCAGCTCCAGGGAACATGACTGCACCATAGGGCAGGCTCCCCACACTGCAAGGTTTAAAGGGCCAGCTCACAGCCTCCCGGCTCCAGCTGGGCCCAGCCTTACGTAGGCACAGGGTGCTGGCGACCGCAGCTACAGCCGCAGAAACGAACAAGCAGAGATAGATGGCAACGTGCGTTAGGGGATCAGGGCTCAGGCTCAGTTCCCAGGCTGGCTGCTTCTTGGCTGTGTGACCTTGGGCAAGTTAGGTACCCCCTGCCCCCCAGGCTTGGGGTGAGGGCACTCCGGTGATGAACCATCATCGTTCACCAAGCACCCACCACGCACATCACTTCTCTGGGTCCTCGCAGTTTCCTGGGGAAGAGTTTGTTATTACCCCTAATTCCCAGAGGAGGAATAGAGCTGGATGTCTGCTTGTTTCGGCTGCTTTATCGACAGTCACGATGGAACCTTGGGCATTTGGCCTGTGCACCGGGCAGGGCGGGGGATGGGCCGGGGCCCAAGCGTCAGAGGTCTTGGCGGCTGTGTCTGCCGTTCCCGCCCACCGGGACCTGAGGCTCCGGTCAGGTGGACCCCCACTTGCCCACAGTGATGGTCAACTCAAGGATGTATCTTGAGCTGGCTTTCCCTTCTCTTCTCACTTTCCGGACCCCTCACTCTAGCCGCTGGTGACAATTCCCAAACCAGCCACCACCTGCGTGCTGGCTGTTGGCTGTGCATGCAGGGACCCCAGGTTAAGACAGTGGGTGATCTTACTGTATATATAATTAAAAAAAATTTTTTTTGCAAAAAAAACCACACACACACACACACATTTTTAAAAATTTGTCATATGCTTATTTAGATGCTATAGGTTTAGCTTCAGTGTCACGCCCCAGTGGCAGCAGGGTCATTATCACATTGGATTCCTCTTTATCAGTCAAGGAGAAGAAACAGCGAGGGAAAGATATATTACCATCACCAGCAAGGTGTATTCACCTTTCACTGACTTTCCAAAAGCTTAGCCTAGGAAAACGGTCTTAGATTTTTAGAAAACTTTTAAGTTGAAACAATTTTAGATTTACAGGAGAGTGGTAAATGTGATAATAGAGTTCTTGTTATACACAGTTTTTGGATTGCTTTTTCCCTTTCACGTGGTATCCTGATTTCCCATGTGAATGGGAGACCCTGCCAGCAGCCACCCCAGGAATTGGCCACAGCCTGTCTTGGGGAGCTCCAGACCGGCCATCTACTAGTGTACATATGGGTGGGCACCTGTTTGCAGGCCGTGAAGGCAAGGAGGACTCACTGGGACCACGTGGGCTCCCTTGATCCTGGAGGACAAGGTCCTCATTCTTCCTGTGTGCATGCTTGTATCCGGATTTCATTCCTAGAACAGCCAGCGCATCTCGCCACCCAAGACCAGCAGCAGAGGATATCAGCGTGGAGAGCTGAGAGAAGGGGGTCCTCACGACCCTCCCGCTGGCTCTGTGACACAGCACACTTTCCTGCGATGTGCAGACCATTCCAACTGACTATTGTTAGCAAGTTTTGAGAAGTATCATCTTAACGGCTGCCTGATATTTGGTCTAAGGAATGTGTCTTAGTTTATTGAACGAAACCCCTTTTAGAAGACTTGCCGGTTTCTTCCGTGCTTCACGACTATAAGTGATGCTCTGGGAAGCAGCTCTGTGTATGAGCTGTATTTCAGACGCAAACCAGGAAGCCCTCGCCCCCCACCTTCAGCTCCCAACCCACCGCCCTAGACCAGAGATGCTAGAGTTGGAGGGGCTCTGGAATCCATCCTGACCACCTCTGCAGTCACAGCTGGTGAAACTGAGGCACAGAAGGGGGAGATCACATGGACGGTTAGCCGCAAGCACCCCAGCTCCCCCCCCAGAGCTGCCCCCGTCTGAGTTGGTCCACAGGAGTGAGAGCCCACCTCGAAGCAGGTGGGTGATGTGGGGAGGGGCAGCAGACAGAGAGGGTCAGAGGGAGAGCGAGGGCGGAGGAGGGGGTTACAGCTCCCAGCAGCAGCCGTGGGACACTCACCGCCAGGACCTCAGGAGGGAGCCAGGCCCTGCTCTCCACGGCTCTCTGGAGAGCCCGACCTGCGAGGGCCCTCAGGACCCACCTTGGACTCCCAAGGGCAAAAGGAGCCATATCACAGGCCCTGTCCCTGGGACGCGGGGAGGATGAATCCCAGCCACTGCGCCCGGCTTTCCCTATGATGGGGAAGGAGCCCCAGCCTTAGAAAATCCCAAGGTCAGTTGGGGCTCTTAAAGCTTCAGGATGACTTGGGGTAGGAGTCTTCTGGCCTCCAGCCAGCGACACCCTTCTTACAGGGGCAGAGGGAGGGACAGCCCACCGCACACCACTGCTGCAGGGCCCAGGGGCGAGGGATGAACCACGCCCCTCCATGTACCCGCCCCCCCCCCCCCCCCCCCGCGTCTTCATCTTGTCATCAGCGTCATTACCAGCAGCGGCAGCAGAGTGAACTCAGCCAGTGAAAGTGCTGCCGGGCCAAACGGCCGCCCAGAAGGCAGTGCAACAAGCCCAAGACTCTTCCCTCCTGTGGGGGCCCAGTGGGAGCCCTGCCCCCCACGCGGACCCCTACTCCTTTGCTCCCCAAACTGAGGTCCGGGGACTTACCGCATAAGCATCACCTGCGGATGTCTGAGCAATGCAAATACTTAGGCTCCGCGCAGCCCAGCGGAACCACTAACAAGATCTGTGCCCATGAAGTAAACGTTTTATGTCAGAGCAGCGTTCGAGTTTCAGAAAAGTGTACGGGATTTTCAGAGCAGAGTCTGAGGGTTCCCATACACTCCACAGCCCGTCTCCACTACGGTGACTCTGAGCACATCAGGACCTGAGGCACCCCGTTCTTCTCCCTGCCTCTGTCCCTCCCCATCCCCCATCTATCCCTCTCCGAATCCCAAGGCTGAAGGACAGTAGCCTGCCAACTCTCCTCCACTCCCTGGGACTCTGTGACCTCGCAGGGCGCTCCGAGAGCCCAGGCCCCATTCACGGAGCGTCTGCTCTGTCCCTGAGACGCAGTGACACACCTCACATACGCTGTCCTGTAATTCTCAAGCATCTTTACGAGGCAGCACTGTTAACCCAGCAGAGACACAGAGGTTAAAGCAAAGCTGGGATTTGAACTCAGATCCACTCCCCCACCATCTAAGCTGGGGGACTTCCCTGGTCCGCACCGTCTCAGCCTGATTCTGGGAGCTCTGGTCCAGCCCGCGGTGAGTTTCCCAGTCGGCCCTCCCCGGGGACTTTCTGGTCTGCAGGGCTTTGAGGGAGAGGCTGACCCTCCCCGCAGGACACTCAGGGTCAGGGAGTGGCCTCAGCTGCCCCTGTCCAGCGCGGCTGCCCAAACTCAGGTGCCCACAGGTGCCAGATGCTCGTCTGAACTGGTAGGCGGGCCTTCCATGGCCGGGTGGACAGAATGTCCTGGTGGGGGCAGACTCTCGGGGCAGGGGGGCTTCACCACCGCTCAGCTGACTGAGTACTGCTCCCTCTGGGGCAGGGCAGGGGGACGGCTGGGGAGCGCGGGACACCAAGTCAATGGGAGAGAGGACCCTCTGAAGCAGGCTTCTGGCCGTTTGAGGACTTTACCAAGAAACAGGTGCCCTTCCTGTTGGGAAGCCTTCCTGAGTGGAGGCCCACCCACGCTGTTCACAGATTCATCTATGAATGACCATCAATGACTGTCATTCTTAGTTTTCCCATGTGATGGGCAAGGAGGCCTCCGGTGGGTGGCAACACGTGGACCGGAACATCCTGGATTGGAACTGTGGCCCCTCCACCCCCGCCAGGCCCACGGTCTGGACCACATTACATCATCTTGCTGACTCAGTTTCTACATCTGTGAGATGGGCTTACAGCATCTGCTTACTTGCCATGGCTCACACACCCTGACTTTGTGACTCTTCGTGCCATAAATAAGACCACAACAGTAGCCACTAAAACTCATGCTTATAAATCGTTTTAAAACTGATAAGGACACACAGGGGGAAATACCTAAGAATGTGGATTGCTGACAACATGGCAGACTGAGTGAATGTGGACTCCCCTGCCCACCACCTCCTGATGCAAGCATAGGAAATGCTGCACACAAGCCAACGTGACATTTAAAAAAGATTTCAAGTGCAGAGCCGACCTTAAAGGAAAGGGAGCTTCCAGGGCCAGTAACAAAGAGAGACCACAGCTGTTTCAGCTGCCCATGGGGTTAGAGGTGGGGGGCAGGGTGCAGTGCTGGGGCTGGAGTTTAATATCCAGGTTGGGGCAGGAGATATGGCCTCAGGCCTGAGCAGGTGGGAGGCCGGAGAGGGGACCTTTGCAGAAAGCTAGACCACTGGAAAGGCAGCCACTGTCTCTGAAAACGAGACTAACCCAGAAAAGGGGGTGCATTCCCTTTGCTCAGGGCTCTGAATGGGATTTTTAAAGCCTCCGGGAGAAGTTGAAAGCTCAAGCTTGTGCCAGGTGGAAGTGTGGGCCTTAAAGGCATGCCAGCGGCAGGCCTCAAGCAGGAACCCCAAGCCGAGAAATTAACATAAAAGCCGGTCCTCGAAATTAAAAACCATTGAATGGCCACAGCTGAAAAGAGAATTGGTGAACTGGAAGAAAAAAGTATGATAGGTAGAAAAATGTTGATTGCATGGAAGCCTGATTAGACATGGGGAATCCATGTGTTTCAGAATATTAGGCTAACAAAGAAAAATGTAGGTCTTTGTGTGAGTGTGTATGTGAGTGTGAGTGTGTGTGTGTGTGTGTGTGTGTGTGTGTGTGTGTGTTGGGGGTGGCACAGGTAACGTGGATACCGTGGTGGACATCTGTTAAGAGATGACAGTCGTGACCTTGCTTTGAGATGATTTCTTATACGGTAGGACGTTTTTCCAGCATGTTTCACAATTTAGGTAGCTGACTTGATGTATTTTTGATAATTCTATCAAATCTCCAGCAATTATATTTCCCCCCTCCTGGGAGGTCAGGACCTGATGTTGGGACATTGGGGGTATTCAGGGCCCCCATTAGTGGCCTGCCCTATTCTCACATCCAAGGGAGGGAGCCTGGACTAGGGCACTGCTGGCTGATGGGAAAATGAGCCCATCAGAAAGGCACCCCTGCGGCTCCCGCTTCACATGCTTCCCCAACACTCCAACCTCCTGATTTTCATCTTTCTGTCATCATCTTAACAGCCGTGAAGAGGCACCACTTTGGAAGGTTGCTGGGCGAGGGGTAGCAACTCTGCCCCCATCTCGTCAGTCATGATTCTGCCCCACCCTGGACCACACCCCCAAAAAAGTCCATATGTTTTTCTGAACTAAGCAAACGCTATGGCAAAGTTATTGTGCCTTTTAAAAAGGTTTGAGACCAAGCTTTGTAACACATCCAAGGAAAAGTTCTCACCAGGAGCAAAATCCATCCCTTTCTGGAGATCGAGGGTAGGCACCCCAACTCTGCAGCGGTGTAAGCCCTTGTGCTCGGTGCCCGAAAGCCTGGGTGACCTTGGGCAAGTTTCCTAACTTCTCTGAGTCTCGTCGCCGCATCTGGCAAATGGAGATACAAAATAATGCCTAGCTCCTGGGGGCGAAGATTAAATGAGATGATGCCCACAAACGAGAAGCTGTCTTGTTGCTGTTCTTGTTGTATTAGTAATTTTTTTTCAGCCGCACCACACGGCATGCAGGATCTTAGTTCCCTGATCAGGAATTGAGCCCGTGCCCTCTGCCGTGGAAGCACAGAGTCCTAACCACTGGACCGCCAGGGACGTGCCTGTATTAGTATTAATAGCTGATGGCTGGGGGAGGGCTCCAGCCATCAGCACTGCTCTGCTGGACTGAGCCCAGGATTTGAGATGATGCCTGCCCTCTGCCTGCTCTGTGGTTGCCCAGAGGGGTTGCTCTTTTAGATCTCACAGCTGCCAGATCACTCTTTAAAACTCATGAGTCTTGTCACTACCCTCTCCCCAAACTTTCAAGGCTCCCCAGCCCAGTTCATTTGGAAGCCAGTCTACTCTCTGTGTCCTGTGAGGGACGAGCCAGCTTTTCTCTCCAAACTCAATCCTTGCTTCTCTTCTCTCGCTCACCACATTCCAGCCACACTCAACCTCAGGGCCTTTCCACATGCTATTTCCCACCCCAGAACGCTCTTTCCCTTGTTTCTGCAAGACTGACCCTCATCTTTCTGATTTCTCATTGGATAGATCTTCACTGACTGCTCTGTGTAAACCCTCCCTGACCAAACCAGTATTGTCTGCCTCTGCAGTCTGTTCCTTTCCTTTAAAGCCCTGGCCACTGGGTCATTACGCCCTAGGTGTCCATTTGTATGGGTGCAGCCCTCCTCCGTGGACTGTGCATTCCATGAGGGCAGAGACCACATCTGCATTATCGTCTATGTGTCCCCAGGACCTGATGCAACGCCTGGCACAAAATGGGGGATCAGGAATCTGGGGTTAGAGGAGACTGAATTTTAAAAAAAAAATACTGTGTACTTTCAAGTTTGGGACTAACTGGGAGGTTAAAATTATGGCAGATGGAGATAAAACCACCAGTTTTAATGAGAAGAGGTGGACCGGAGTTTGTGGTTAGGTATGTGACAGACTCTAATTGGACTTGCCCCAGTCGCTGGCAGCTCTGAAAAGCTTAGCCGTGTGTGCCCTCCCTGTGGCTGGGCTGTCCTCATGCTGAGTCCCCCAGGCAGGTGGCCCGTGCCCCCTCTGTGGTGAGAAGTGGGGCAGGAGGCCAGGGATGCTGGGGAAAATTCCACCTCCTGGGACCTGAGGAAAGGGGAATGCATTCTACCCTCAAGATACATGAGAAACGGATGCTGGACAAAACCCATGTAGACTGAGGGAGTGAAAGACATGAGCTGATAGAGCCGTGGGTCAATTCAGGTCGGGGGTGGGGGGTGCCTGGTGCGTCCTGAAGGAAGCAGCACAGCTCCGGAGAGGTGGCCAAGGTGAGCCCAGCTAGAAGCACCTGGACACCCTGGGCCTGGCCCTTGGGCGCCTCCCCCAGGTCCTAGGCGTCTAGGGGTGGGGACGGGAGAAGGAGTGGCAGTGTTTGGAAGTGAGTCCCCTCCCTGTTCACCACAGCCACGGGACCAGCCACATGCCTCTGCCTTCCAGGCGGGTATTCCGGAGAGACCAGACCCTGTGATTAGGGGAGTGAGTCACGGGAGGTTTAGGAGTGCTAAGGACAGAGGGAAGGTGACAGGACTGTCTGCAAACACCGAAAGGAGGGAGCTGGGCACCAAGGAGGTGACAGCTGACTCAGCAGACAGAGATGGCACTTGGGTGTCCATAGAGCCCCACGAACCCACGTGCTTGTGTGGCCACGCCCGTAAGTGGTCTGATCACAGAGGGGTTCAGAGTAAACGTACTGCGTGTTTATGGGAACACACACACACACAGCAGGTACACACATACGGGCTCCCCAGTGTACATTTCCAGACAAATTTCGTACAGTACGCATGAACACGCGCTATGCCTGTGTGGGTGTGGGTGAAGTACACGTGGGTACACAAGTCCAAAGATGACACATCTGGTTATGTACACAGCACATCACTGTTGTGGGTGTGTGTCTGTAACCAGATCCACATACGAGATGAGCGTGCACGTGTGGTGCTTAGAAACAGACTTCAGAGCAAGGTACCCACCTACTATACGTCACTGTGAGCAGTGTTCACACTGCAGATCGGATGCCCACATAGCAGGTGTGTATATGTGCACCCATTCCAGTGTGACGTATGTATTTTCAGGTATTGGTGACCTAACGTCCATTCAGAAAGGACGATAAAGCAGAACACACTCTGTTCCCTGAGAAGTGTCGCGGGAGCGTGGTCTCCCCTCCCGCACAGCAGGCACACACGTTATTTACATGAACAGTTGTAAACACTGGAGCTTCCCTCTTCAGCAGCCGCTGCGTGAATGGGCAGGTGATGGCGTCACAGCCAGAAGGAACGATGCGTCCCCGAGGAGACCCTGGACGAGGCGGGAGCCCAGGTCTATAGTAGGAAGCAGCGTCTGGTCCAGGAGGGGACTTTCTGAGGCCGGTGACGGCACAAGGCCAGCTAGAGCCCACGCTGCTGGAACACAGCCTGTGGGGAAACCAGGCCACAGGGTCTCGGCTGCCGAGGCTGGGGAATCCCTGCCCTTCTCCCCATCTCCGTGGCCTCAGCCTGAGCTTCAGAGTCCTCTTAGTCAGCAGCAGCTTGACATACTGCAGGTGGGCACCCATCAACATCCCCGGGAGCGGCCCCCAGGGCAGCAGCGGCCATCACGCCCCTCACCCCCTCTTCAGGGCTGTTGGAAAAACTGACCGCTGCCCCTGGTCTTTCTAAAATGGTTTCTAGAGTTGCCTGGTCCAGGGAGAGACCCTGTGCTGGGCTGAGCCCTGCCGCTGGGAAGGACCCAAGGGGGATGGCTCTGAGGGACAGACGTGGCCCTCATGTAGGGCTGCGGGCACTGTGCGGCCTGGGTCACACCTCCTTCACCACCTCTTAGCCCCTTGCTTTTCTGAATCCCCCTTCTCTAAGGACACCCGTCTCAGAGGGTTGGTGGAGAAATCAATCAGCATCAGTATGTTGAAAGTGATTTTTTCCTAAATTGTAAAGCCCTACGTGATGGCTGTGTGATGGCAGACAAAGAGAACTGACCACCTGATCTTCTAGGTTTGGTTTTCTGGCTTTCAAATGTTTTAATTTAGGACACAGAGGATGTGGCAAACGATTACGTAAATGCCCCCATCGACCCCACTTCCTGCTCTACTTGCCCTTGTGGGTCCCCGCCCACCTTGACCCTGGACTTGGCCACGTGCCTTGTTTGGTAAGGGAGGCGGCAGAGGGCAGCTGAGCGCCTGCAGAGCGGGCCTTGCCCTCTTCAGGTGCTGCTGCCGCCCCGTGAGAGACATGGCTACCCTGCTGGGGAGCCGTGGGGGGAAGCCAGCTGCTCCAGCCGCCAGCCTTAGCTGCGCGCCGGACGGGCGAGTAGCCACTGAGGACCCCGAGCCCAGCTGAGCCTCCCTCAACAGCAGAACCACGAGCAGACCAAAGCTCTGAAGTCATGAAGTTTGGGACAGTTTGGCAGTAGGTAACTGATACATAGGGCATTCAAGGCACGAGAAGGTCCTGTATTCTGCCCAGAATGATAGAGAGAGTTAATGGTTTCGTCAAGTGTAGGACTCAAGCCCCCAGGGTCCCTCCCACCTTCCCCAGGCCCTGTGTCTGTTCATTCTGTAGAGCTTGAAATTTCAAGGGCCCAGGAGGAAAATGATCCGGAAGGAGAATCAGAATGGTACATATAAGGGATAGTTAATGGCATTGGTATTCCAGGGTACTGGACAAGGGAAGGGCTTACAGCGTGGGTGGAAGTTTTCAGAAGAGCCAGAGGGGAAATTTTCCTGCTTAAAAAAGGAAACAGCACACGGAGGGCTCGGGCTGTGGGGCCCGAGGGACTGGGTCAGAGCCTAACGCCCCTTTGCTCAGTGCATAGCTTTGGGCCAGGTGCATGAGAAGCTGAGCTTCAGTCTCCATATCTGTAGGACGGTGTGCTTATGCCCTCCCAGCAGAGATGCCCACCCCCAGCCTGGGAGGATGTGGGAGATTCTGCTTCTCTCCTGGGACCCCAGCACCTCCCCCTCAGGGCTCCCAGGACAGGCAGCATGGCAGCCCCGTCTCCGAGGGTCTCGCAAAGATTCGGGGTGTTGCAGGGGCACAGGGGCTCCCGTGAGGGTGAGTCTGGGAGAGGAGGAGGGAGCCCTGTCCCAGGGCCTGTTTTCTGTCTGTCCGTCCAGAGTGCCTGGTTCAAAGGCAGCTGCAACCTGTCGAAGGTGTCGCTGACCCCGGGAACCTTGACTCTGCCAGCAAAACTCCTCAGCCACACCCTCTTCACCTCTGATGGCTGACCTGTGGCCAAGAGGTCGGGCACCCACATCAAAAAGCCATGCTTCCTCCCCGCCAGCAGCCCTGAGGGCCCCGGTCGGCCACACCAAAGCCCGTGCGGATCAGCTGGGCTGACGGGCATCTACCGTCTGTTGGGCCTCCGGGGTCCACCATCAGCCCTCTGGGTATTGCAACAGCCTCCAGGGGCTGCTCTAACAAAGTACCACCAACGGGTGGCTGAAGACAGAAGGGTACTCTCTCACAGTCCTGGGGGCCAGAAGTCCCAAACAAGATGTCCGCAGGGCCCTGCTCCTCTGAGGCTCCAGGCAGAACCCTTCCTCACCTCTTCCCAGCTTCAGTGTGGCCTTGGGGCTCCTTGGCTGTAGCTGCATCTCCCCGATCTCTGCCCCTGTCCCCACAGGGCTTCTCCCTTGTGCCTGTCTGTCTGTCGCCCTCCAGTCGTACTGGAAAAGGGCCTACCCTACTCCAGTGGGATTTCGTCTTAACTTGACTACATGTGCAAAGACCCTATTTCCAAAAAAGATCACATTCACAGGTATCAGGGGTTAGGACTTCAACACATCGTTTTAGAGGACACAATTCAACCCACAGCAGTTAAAAGAAAACATGGGTTTAGCCCTACAGATAACAAATGCTGGAGAGGGTGTGGAGAAAAGGGAACACTCCTACACAGTTGATGGGACTGCAGACTGGTGCAGCCACTGTGCAGAACAGTATGGAGGTTCCTTAAAAAACTAAAAACAGAGCTACCATATGACCCAGCAATCCCACTCCTGGGCATATATCTGGAGAAAACCATAATTCAAAAAGACACATGCACCCCAGTGTTCACTGCAGAACTATTTACAGTAGCCAAGACATGGAAGCAACCTAAATGTCCAACAACAGATGAATGGATAAAGAAGATGTGGTACATATATACAATGGAATATTACTCAGCCATAAAACAGAATGAAATAATGCCACTTGCAGCAACATGGATGCAACTAGAGATTATCATATTAAGTGAAGTAAGTCAGACAGAGAAAGGCAAATACCATATGATATCACTTATATGTAGAATCTAAAATATGACACAAATGAACCTATCTATGAAACAGAAACAGGCTCACAGACGTAGAGAACAGACTAGTGGTTGCCAAGGGGTGGGGGCGGGATGGAGCGGGAGTTTGGGATTCGCAGATGCAAACTATTACATATGGAATAGATAACAACAAGGTCCTACTGTAGAGCACAGGGAACTATATTCAATATCTTGTGATAAACCATAGTGGAAAAGAATATGAAAAGAATGTGTGTGTGTGTATATATATATATATATATATATATATATATATATAAAATATGTATAACTGAATCACTTTGCTGTACAGCAGAAATTAACACCACACTGTAAATCAACTATACTTCAATTAAAAAAATATTGAAAGAAATGGGCTGAGCACTTCTCTGTGACAATAACAATATAACAATAGTCGTAATCATAAAGCACTTACTCATCCCAGGGACCAGTCTAAGAATTTTACACATATTCGTAGATCAAAATCCTCACAACAAGCCTATGATCAAGAGTTGCTGTATCTCTACTTCACAGTTGAGGAAACTGAGGCACAGAGAAGTTACCAATGGTCCAAGGTCACTCAGCCCCATGGTGTAGTTGGACCAACCTTCCTCCAGCCCCTCAGCCACAGACACCTAGTGGGGGTCTTGACGGGTGGGTGCCAGCGCGTGCATTAAAGAGCTGCCCCTCCCCCTGGTCCTCGGACCTGTTCATCTCGTGGTCTGGCCACCGGTTTGGGACATTGTGAATCACGCAGCGGCCCCGGATTCTACACTGCTTCCTCTAAGGTTTTTCTTCACGGTCTTAATAACTATATCAGTGACATGTCCCCTCAAAACGTGTCGCCAGTTGCACCTGAACCCCTTTGAGGAATGTTCTGGGGCGGAGGGCTGCTCCCCTGGTCCCCCAGCTGTGTTTCTTCCATCGTACACACCCAGGTATGGGGATGTGAGGTGTAGACCCCACACCTGACCTCAGAGTCCGTTTATGGTTACGTCAGGGGGAAACTGAGTCGCAGAAGTTGGGGTGTGTCCAGAGTCACAGAGAAGCTGGCGCAGGGCCAGGGCGGGGTCCCAGGCGGCCTTCTGGGGGGCCAGGTTCCTGCCAGTGCCCCACTCCCACCCCCATGCTGCTCTCTCCTGAAGGGGACAGTCACTGCCTGGCAGACACGTACCGTTCTGAAAAAGCCCCTTGAATGGAGACAGGGGAAGGCAGTTTGGAGACAGCCCACTCTGGGGGGCAGGGTCACACTTGGGGTAGAATTGCCCGAGCTGTACCCGTCTCCGCCCCCGTGCCAGATGTCTCTGGGATACGGCCCTGCGGTCAGCCTCCAGGCCAGGGCGGGCTGATCTGCTGCCATCCCTCCTGCCCCTGCCCGGGCCAGGGATTTCACACCCAGGAAAATAATTTCCTGGTAAGGAGATTAGGAAGCATCGGCTGCTCTCGGGAACAGGATGGGGCCCGGGTGAGGCAGGAGAGGAACAGCGGGAGAGGCTGGGGGGGCAGCTGGGGGCACGGGAGGAAGTGTCACTGTCAATCAGGGCGCTGACCCATCTAATCCAACCTCCTGGCTCTCCTGATCCCAGGGACAGATGCCGGGTAAAAGGTGCAAACTCGGCAGGCCTGGCCCTCCCCGCAGGCCTGCAGGACGGGCCCCTCTGTGGAGAGCCGGCTTAATCTTGCCAAGAGGTAAGCTGTCCAAAAGGCACTCGCTCTCCGAATCTCCCGTGCGCTTCCGCCTGCCTCACGTGCAGGGCTGTGGCCAGGAATGCCGGGCACAGCGGGCTCCCCTTCGTCAGGGGACAGGATTGCTTGGTGCGGCTGCGATGGGACCAGGGCAAGAACCCGAGGGCCTGCTGGAGTTCCTGGTGAGTCTTGCCCAGACCTTGTGCTGGCCTCTGGCCTCGCTCATTCACTCATTCATTCATTCCACAAGCATGTACTGATCTGACATGTGCCAGGATCACACGGGCTCACAGTCCTGAAAAGACTTGGTAGGAAACTGCATAGGATTACAGCCCCACCATCCATCCGTCCATCCGTCCGTCCATCCATGCATTTGTTCATCTCTCCATCCGGCTGTCCGTGCATCCCTCCATCCGTCCACGCATTCATTCATTCCTCCAACCATCTGTCCGTCCATCTATCCGTCTGTCCGTCTACCACAGAGTAGGTTTCCAAACTGACCAGCCACCGATGTCAAGAGGCAGCAAGCCTCACCCACATCCACCCAGATTGTGCCGAGCAGCCATCCCTGGGGGAGACTGACATCCAGACGAGAGCTCTTCCTCATTCAGTCCTCTTCACGTCACCTCCACGCACACGTTTAATGAAATTCACTTCCACCAAGGAGACGCTTGGACCCCTGCAGGAGCCAGCAAAGGAATGTCCGGGGTTGTCTTGAGCACTAGGGACCCGTCCAAAGAAGAAGCCACCAAGAAGATCAGCAGAATGTGGAGGGCAGCAATGCCAAGCTGCAAGGGGCAGCGGGGCGGGGAGAGAGGAGCCAGCGACCAGGGCCCAGCCCTTCCATGTTCACGCGGATTTGCCTGGAGGTTCATTCTCGGTGCCAATGGATAAAAGCACGTGCCAGGCATCTCAAGGACCCTGGAGTGGAGCAACAGAGTCTTCCGTGTCAAGGACTGTGGGGCACCTGTGGGAACAGAGGTGTGCTTGAACTTGCGACTGGATGGGAAACTCCAGATGCTTAGGTGTTGTATGCATCGGTGCTGGCCTGTGGCACAACTACGAGATGAGTGGCTCGTCTTCAGTCCAGTTGGGTCCGGTCCAATGAATCACATGCCTCCTGTGTTGCTCTGGCGGACAGTGGCAGCTCCATGGTGGGAGAGGTTATAGGGCAAGTGGTGTGTGAATTTGGCATTCTCCTGGGCTTCTCTTAGGGCCCATGGAATACGGCCTGGCCTTCCTCTAGGACAGCACAGGAGATAGGGAGCAGTGTTAGGCTCACTCAGCTTATTAGCTGAGTGACCATGGGCAAAGTTTCTTAATTTCTCTTTGCCTCAGCTTACCTATCTATAAAACGGGGGTAAGATTACAGGGGTCATTTGGGCTGTTCACAAATGCTCTAGTTCTCCTTCTGGACACATGGTAGGACTGTACTTCTCTACTTTTTTTTTCTTCAAAAGACAATATACTCTTTTAGACAGTCTTGGAACACTCAGAACAGTAGTTTTGTTTCCCTACCTACTTTGAACCTAGAAATAGCTTTGCGAATTCCTTTAGCCAATGAAGTGCTAAGTGATTTGCCACACCCTCCCCCATCACCACTCTCTTGGTGACCAATGAAAGGACCATGAAAAGCAGAGGCCCCTTGATGACCTGCACTGGACGTGTAGCAAATGCAAGAAATCAACTTTTGTTGCTCTCAGCCACTGAGATGTTGGGATTGTCTGTTGCCATGGCATAACCCAGCCCAAATTGATGGACACACTTAGCAGCGTTATGGGCTGAATTATATGCCCTCAGAATTCATACATTGAAGCCCTTCCCCCCAACGTGATGGTATCTGGAGGTGGAACCTTTGGCAGATAATTCAGTTTAGATGAGGTCGTGAGGGTGGGGTCCCCCATGATGGGATTAGTGCCCTTACAAGGAGAGACACCAGAGCACACGCTCTCCCTCCCTCTCTGTGTCTCACAAAGAGGTTACATGAGCACAGAGCAAGATGGCGGCAGTCTACATGCCAGGAAGAGTCCTCACCAGTGCCTGACTCTGCTGGCACCCTGAACGTGGACACCCAGCCTCCAGAACCGGGAGAAAATAAATCTCTGTTGTTTAAGCCCCCCCATGTACGGCATTTGGTTATGGCAGACCGAGCAGACTCACACAAGCAGCTTTCTCATAATGGTGTTGTGAGGATTAAATAGGTTGCATACCAAGCGCTGAGAGTGATGCCTGGTACAGAGCAGGCAATACATGAGCGCCCACAGTTATTTTCACTTACTGTGGACAACAGGGTGGTCCCAGATGAAACTGGCGCGAAGGTGAGGTTTGTGCATCTCCCACCCCCATTTCCCAGAAACTTCATTCATTTCTACAATCACTCATTCAGGCTTCCAGCCAGCATTTGCTAAGGATCAACTTTGTTCCAGGCCTGAGAAGTCCATTCACTCATTTGGCAGAGTTTTCCAGAACCCCCAGGGGTGAACCAAGCCTGGTCCCTGTTCCCAAGGTGCTCATGGGCAGGAGGGACCCGAACAATGACAGCTCAGATGATGGATATTTTTCTGATGAAGAGGGGAGGGCCCCTTTGGGGGTGTCTAATCACCTGGGGATTGGGGGATTCCCTGAAAGAGGTAGCACTTGCTCTAAACTGTGAGGACAGGTAGGATTCATCTGGACAAAAGCAGTCGTGAAGGGCACTCCAGGCAGATGGAAGGGAGGGAGCAAAGAAGGAAGGGGAAGGGCCCTCGAGCCCACAGGAGAATCCCCAGCAGGGGCCTGGCAGGCAGCATGCCCTCTTCTGACACATAGCCCTGCCCTGCGGCCCAGGGCGGTGGCCGTGTTTGCTCCCGCACCAGACCCTGGAGGTGACATTCATATGGTATCAGGTCTTTGGGAGGGGTCTCTTCACAGAGCACACCCACCAGGCTCCCCAGAGAGCCAGGGGGAGCCATCTGGGGTCAGGCCCTTGAGGGCCACCAGCTGACCCTGCTGGACAACCACACCTCCAGGCAGCCATCTGCCAGCCTGGGAGCTTCTCGAGGCATCCCAGGATGGATTCCCCTCAGCATGGCCGGTGTCGGGTACAGGGGTGCTGAGAAAGGGGGTGCGAGAGGCAGGGAGAAAGCCAATGGTAAGACAGGCTCTCCAGGACATTCCCAGCCTGTCTCTAGGGCACAGCAGACAAAGGAGAGGACAACAAGGCCCCAGAGGCATCATCAGAGCCGGGCCTGGGCTGATGGGGGAGGGGAGGGGAGGGGGGCTCCCACTGACCCTCTCTTCCCTGCAGTGCCGCAAGGCTGGTACCGTTGGGCCCAATTTTACAGATGAGCCTCTGAGCCCAGAGAGGCTGCCTGTCCAAAGTGCCTGGAATGTTTCTGGGCTCAGTCATGATCCCTTGGCCGACTAGACGGAGCGGGGCTGCGGTTTGCGCATACTCCTGTGTGGCCAGGACCACAGAGAGCAGGCAGCGTGGGGATGTGCGTGGGAGGGGGCGGAAGGGACTCAGAGAGGAGGAGCCTGGCCCCGTCCTGAGGCACGTGACCCACGCTGGACACCGCTGCTTCCTCCCGTGTGCCCCGCAAGAGGGCCACTCGGACCCGGGGACAAGGGTGGCTTGGGCGTGACAGAGTGGCTTCTAGGTGCAGCAGAAAGACGAGACAGACCCAAGTAACGCACCCCCCCTCCCCATCAGCCCTGCTGCTCAGCAGCTGTGACCTTGGGCAAAGGCCTTAGCCTCTCCAAGACTCAGTTTCCCCTTCTGTAAATCAGTAGTCCTTATCTCCTTACCGATTGTTGGAGTTTTTAACTAAGGTGATGGATGTAAAACGTCTAGGCTGCTGTCTGGCCTCTGACAGGTTCTCAGGAGCCCTTCCCCAATTCCTCACTGCCACCAGACCCTCTTCTGCTGGCCTGCCTTCTCTGTCACACAGGGGCTGTGGCCGGGAGCCAGGACACAAGGGCACCTGGGGGCAGAGAGTGAGGCATGTCATCTGTGAGGGTCACTTCCCTTTTCTTGGCCTAGTTTTAGCATTTGTGAAACGGGAGGGAAGGGGATTGAACTGGCCAGTTCCGGAGCTCTCTTCTGGCTGCAAAGAAGTGAATACTGGTTGTGGATCCTTTCACCAGGCCAAAAAGTGACCTAGCTGCCCAGGACGGAACCCTGATTCGATGTACCCATTCTTCTTTCTTCCATTGCAAGGGGTCACCTGGACTGAGCTCATTTCCCAGGTTCCCTTACAACAAAAGGTGATAACAGAACTAACTTCTGGCTAAGGGATGTGTCATGTGACAGCTTCTGGGAACTTAAGAGAGAGCTGTGACTACTTATAATAGCTAAGACATAGAAACAACCTAAGTGTCCATCGACAGTGGAATGGATAAAGATGTGGTACATATATACAATGGAATATTAGCCATAAAAAACAGAAATTTGGCCATTTGTAGCAACATGGATGGACTTAGAAATTATCATAGCAAGTGAAGTAAGTCAGAAAGAGAGAGACAAATACCATATGATATCACCTATACGTGGATTCTAAAATACGATACAAATCCACTTATCTATGAAACAGAAACAGACTCACAGCCATAGAGAACAGACTTGTGGTTGCTAAGGGTGGGGGGGTGAGGGAGGGATGGATTGGGAGTTGGGGGTTACTAGATACAAATTGTTATCTATAGAATGGATACACAACAAGGTCCTACACTGTAGAGCACAGGGAACTTTATTCCATATTCTGTGATAAACCATAATGGAAAAGAATATGAAAAAGAATATATATGTATAACTGGGTCACTTTGCTGTGCAGAAGAAATCAACACGACACTGTAAATCAAATATACTTCAATAAAATTTTTTTAAAAAGAGACAGCTGTGGACTCTTACTCCCTTCCCCTCCATCCCTTCCTTTATCCAGTGGGCTGGACTGTGGGGTTGATGGTTGGAATGGCCGTTTGGCCATGAAGGTGTCCTTGGGAACGGAGGCCACACATGGCCGAGCAAAAAGCTAGAAGGAACCTGGGCCCCTGAGGACTTCACAGAGAGGGCCACCAAGCCATCCTGCAGGGCGTCCCTTTGGACTTTTCTCTGAGACAGAAATCAAATCCTATCTTGCTTAAGCATGGTTATTTTGGTCTCTGTTACTTTACAACCAAAACTAAAAAAAAAGGCCTGATGGAAGTCTGCACTGTCTGTATAGAAATCACGTGGTGTGTGAAAACAGGAGGCTTCCAGAGTCTTCTAATCACTTCACACAACTGGATGGGGTCCCCGGAAAAACACACGTGGGCCTCGCACAGGTGTGCGTGTGCGGCTGTGTGCTGGTCTCCTGAGGGCCCATCTGTCCTGAACTAAACAGAGAAAGCTTTCTCCCGGGCTGTGAGTACAGACCAGACTTCCTGACCGCTGGTCTTCTGAGCAACCCAGCAAGTCAGCTCGGTCACCCCACAGGACGGTGTTGGGGGGCTGAGAGAACGCGACCCCTCTTTTCTGATTTGCATTTTGGGCGGCCCCAAGCCCTAGCGGGCCCCTCCCAGCCAATGCAAGCATCATCCTTGAACCACACGTGTGTATGACAAAGACAGTGTTTATTAACAGGGCTGATGATTGGCGATTCATGTATTAAGGTCATGTTTATACTTCCATTGTCAACAGTGGTCATTGTTGATTCGAAAGAGGCCTTTCTCATTTCCTGGGCATCCCCGCAATGAGTTAGAGCATGTTGAAGGCTTAATCATGTTCGTATGGTGGGGATGAAAGGCAGAGAAGGCTGAGGCTCCCTGTGTCAGCCAGAAGAAGGGTCGTCCCACAGGGGGGCTGGCCCCGCATCCCAGAGAGGGAAGGCAGCCCCAGGACAGGCGAGCGGACGGCCAGAGAGCAGCTGGTGGCCCCAAACAAAGCCCCAGCTTCTTGGCTCCGACGGATGAGCTCCCAGTCTACCAGGGCGGTTTGCAGATGTGAACTCAGACCTTCCTTTCAGGACTCTTGCGGAAGTCGTGCTCACAGGACACAGGACCAAATCTGTCATCTCCCAGGTGGGAAGCAAGTACATTTATAGCAACTCCAGCTGGTGGGATGCAGCGTGGCGTCGGGGAGAGGGGACGGGGTTTGGATCTAGAGAGAGCTGGTGTGTGTGGGCTTGAACACGTGCTGACACCCGACTTTCCTCATCTGTGAAATAGGACGATCACACGTTGCCTGCAGGATGATACTGACAGGTGCAGGAGAGAGCTGCATGTGACTTTCCAAGAAGGCTGATAAATACATCACTTCCCTTCCCCTGCCCCTGTAAACCAGCCACATCACAGGGAAGAACAAACCTGACTCCATGTTAGATCAGTTTCTTTTACCGTAACCCCTGTATTCTATTGCTTTTGCTTCGAGTTAAGAATGTAGCCTCTAGCCTGAAATACACAGGAGAGCCCATTCTCAAGGCCCTGACCTTTAAGGGGATAAGGTCCATTCCTACAGAGATAAAAAGTTGCAGAACAGGGAATGACATTTGTTTTGTTGGAGGTTTACAGGAACACCGTGACCTGACCTTCGTGGACAAAGGATTCCTGCACCAAGAAGTCTGCAGCAACCAGCCACAACCCCCTCCCTCACCTGGCTTTAAAAAACGCTTTGATGAAACCCTTCGGGGAGCCCGGGGATTTCCGAGGCACGAGCCACCTGTCACCTTGTCTGGCCCTGTAATAAACCTTTCTCTGCTCCAGATTCCAACGTTTCAGTATTGTTTGGCCTCACTGTCTGTCAGGCACATAGACTTGCATTCGATGACAGCTACATTCTTCTGAAACTTGGAGGAGGGTTTGGAAAGAATTGGGAAGGAATGTGTCCCTCCAGAGAAAAGGCTATGACAGACTCATCTCTTCCTCTCTCTCGGACCTGTGGGCTTCAGAGGTCAGGGGAAGTGGCCCCTGAAACAAACAAAAAGTGTGTTTGTTTTAAGAAAGTATTTGCAAGCATCTCTAGCGTTCGGGGTGCTGGAATCAGCGACACCCCACCTGGATGGTTCACGGCTCCGCCGACACGTTCAGGATGTCGGGGATGCTGAGGCCATGTTACAACAGGTCGCCGGACTCTCAACTGGGTAAACGATTGTGTTTCCAAGGGAGTGACCGCTGGCCTCAGATCATCCAGGTGGAGGTCTCTGGCAGAGTGACACGGGGCGCAGTTACCGTGGCCCGCTCCGCCCTGGAGCACGGTCATCCGTGCATTCAGTCAAGACCTGGAAAAGGTGTTCATCAAGTATTCAGGTGACAGAAAGCCTCCAAGCAGGAGGCAAAAATGATGAGGTCCTTTTATAAACCTATTGTTGTCTAATCCTCACAGCCACCCCCTGAGGTTGGGACGGTTTAATTATCCTCATCATACATTTGAGGAAGCCGGGGCTTGGACGGGTTTGGTGACTCGCCCAAGGCCACGAGGCTGGGAAGTAGTAGGACCCAAATTTGAACAGAGGCCCCACGGAGCTCATCCTCAAACCACCCGTGAAACATCAGCTCCTCTGGGTGCATCTGAAACTCAGGGATGTGGAGAAGGCAAGGCAGGGCTCGTATTCAGGCTTTGTTCATCCTTTTGTCCAAACGGTATTCAGCGAACACCTAGTATGCACCAGGCGCGTTCTGGGTCCTGCTGATCCAGCGGATGCAAGAGCACCCAGAGGCACCCTGCTCTCACAGTCCGGGGAGAGGAGGGGCCGGCGGAGGAGAGCAGCTAAAACACACACACGAAGGTGAAGTAGGCAATTGTAGAAGATGATGACAGAGCTGAAACTTGTATTAAATGCCAGGCAGTGTTCTAAACTCAATGATCCTCTGAGGTCTGTGCTGTCATTGTTCCCACTTTACGGACGAGGAAAACTGAGGCACAGAGAGCTCGAGTGCCCGAGGCCACAGGGCTCTCACCCTTGGAGCCCGCACAGCGTGCCGCTCGGCCATCCCACGACACAGCAGGGCCGAGGACGCCGGCTGGAGGGATGTCGGGGAGACACAGACAACGCTAGCAGGGTGATCAGGGAAGGCCGTTAAGTGGGGGTGACGTCAGAGCCAGAAGGAGGAGCCCAGAGCCACGTGAGGCTCAGGGGGACCAGCAGGGGTGCAGCAAGAGGCAGAAATCTGCAGGGTGACACACAGGAAGACGCCCGGCTGGCCCACCCTGAGGGGCCAGGGGTCCTAGGGATGCGAAGGGCAGGTGGACATGCAGGGCTTGTAGGTTGTGGCAAAGAGCTTGGACTCTTTTCCTTACTGTGAAGAAAAGTCCAAGTGGGTTTATGCAGGAGAGGAAAGCGATCGGGGTCCATTTCCTACGGAGTCCTGGGCCACACGGCTTGGAAACGGTGCCACGGGACTTGAGCACAGCCTTGGGCCAGCCCACAGCCCAGAGCTGCTGCATCTCCCTGACCTTGTCTGCTTTTCCTACTCAGCTTTCCAAAGCTCAGAACCCTACCCAAATCTGCTGGGGTCCGAGGCCTGATCTGAGTGCCCAGGTGGGGACGACCCAGGGCCGAGCCTGGCCCTCCCCGAGTTTAGGGTGCGCTGGCGAGTCTCCCTGGTGCCGGGGCGGGGCGGCTGGGGGACACACAGTCAGGGGCACCAGTCAAGACCCAGAGGCCTTGCTGGACCCATCAGCACAAGGAGTCGGACCCACCAAGATGGGATTTCCCAACAAAACGTGAGGCACTGCCCTTGGATTCCGAAAAGCAGTCAGAAGAGTCAGAGGGGCAGGGAGGGGGGAGAGGAAAGAGGGGGTGGCCCAGGGAGGGTTGGGAACCAGAGAGCAGGGGCCGGGAAGGGGGAGCCGGGAAGGTGGGTGAGCAGAGGCGAGGGGGCTGGCCCAGCAGTGCAGTTCAAGGAAAAGGCCTGAGGAGGTAGGAGGGGCGACAGGGTGGCCAGGCCGGGCTACTGCTTGTTCCCGATTGTCCCCACGACCTGGGGCTCGGCTGGCCTTCCCGCCCGGCGGCCTTGAGAAGCCCAGCTCGGACCCGGCACAGATGCGTGTTTGCTGGCGGAGCTGATGTCCCACTGCGCTCCGTTCCCACCTGGTCCCCGAGGAGGCGGGGGCAGCTCCCCCAGGGGCAGCATCCCGAGGGTGGCGTCCGAGGGCTCTGGGCTGAGCAAGGTTGAGGCTCAGGACGTCTGCCGGGGGAGCTGCAGCGCTGGGGCAGGAAGTGGGCAGAGGGCAGGGGGCAGCGTGCTCTGACAGCCATGCACATGGCCACAGGCTGGCTGGTGAAGCAGGGAGCCTGTGAGCTGGGGCTGCTGGGGTGGAGGAGGAGAGATCACAGAGAGCCCGGGCAGGAGCTTTCTGCCTTCCTCAAGCGCTGAGCCCCAGCCGCGGGCCGGGCGGGGCAGGGTGCCCGGGGCACCAAGAGGAATCAGAGCCAGCCCCGCCCTCAGGATGCTGAGCTCCCAATGCAGACAGAGACCAGGACATGGGAAACGCCATGGAGTGTGACCTGTGCTCCCAGCGTCGGGGAAGTGATGGGCCAAATCACCGAGGGCTTCCTGAAGGAGGTGTCGAGAAACAGTAGGAGCCACCTGGCAGCTGCAGAAGGCATGGCCGGAGGGGCTCGGGCTCCTGCTACTTGAGGCACAGGCAGGAATGCGGGAGAAGGAGCACAGCCCCGCAGCAGCCCTCAGACCCCACTTCGCACGCCTAAAGTAGGGGGGGTGCCTCTCTGTCGATCCCCCACCACTGCAGGTGACTGAGCCAACCACAAAAGCCAGAGTTGCTTAATCACGATGGAAAGACCCTTTGCGGGAAAAAAATTCAATAGGGTACGACCTCTGCTTGTATAATCACAAGGCATTTCAACGTCACAGCTGTCCATGAAAGAAAGAGAAAAACAGTTGTTAGATTTTTAAAATATAGTTTCAGTTGTTGTAAGGTAGTTTTAAACTTTCATCTCCTATTTGTGTGAAGATTGTTTCTTGTCAAGGGGGTTATCGCAAGATGGAGGATATCGATCGTTGTTACGAAGACCTGGTTTCCTGGTCTGGACGATGCGCTGTGGTTACATAAGCCGTCACCGTGGCTTGAAGCTGGGTGATGGGTGGACAGGACCTCTCCCTACTATGCTCCCAACATTATGTGAGTTACAATGATTTCAAAATAAAAATTAACAAACAAACAAAAACCCTCTTGTTCTGGAATCCCGTACAGCCACCTCGAGCATTAAATCTGACACAAACAACTTTTGTTATGGGAGCAGCTGTTTCTCATTTAATTAATTTTTTAAAGATTGCTTTTTGGGGCTTCCCTGGTGGCGCAGTGGTTGAGAGTCCGCCTGCTGACGAGGGGATGCCGGTTCGTGCCTCAGTCCGGGAAGATCCCACAGGCTGCGGAGCGGCTGGGCCCGTGAGCCATGGCCGCTGAGCCTGCGCGTCCGGAGCCTGTGCTCTGCAACGGGAGAGGCCACGACAGTGAGAGGCCCGCGTACCGCAAAAAACAAAACAAAAACAAAAACAAAAAAAAAAGCATTGCTTTTTGAATGCTTATTTAAATTTAGTGCATTACCTTAAGAGTTTTATTTTTATTTTCTTAGCATAATTTTATCAAATCGAGTGAAAATGTAATTTTTTTTTTTTTACCTCTACTGTACTTAATATCCCTTTGCTCCAAAGTGCATTCAGTGAATTGCTAACTTTCTACGTGGGCTCTAACTTGGAAAAGGGTGGGAGTCGCTGTCTGGGAGGTGGGACTATTTGGGCTCGGGGAGCCCTCAACCAGGTCAGGGGATGACAGGACCTCTCGGAGGCTCCCGGCAGCGGTTCCAAGGAGCCCAAGGGCAGGGCAGCCTGCAGAGGAGGGGCTCAGTGGGCTTGGACGTGAAAGGTGGGTGGCATTTGGGTAACACTGAGAACATATAGTCATGGGGTGGGGGGGGTGCCACCAGGAGGAAAGATTTGCCGCTTGCGGCTGCAAGAAGGCGAGCTTGGCCAGGGGGCTGCACGTCGGAGGAGCCCTTGGACACTCCTCTGACCAGCGAAGTGCCTTGGCCAAAAAAAGAGGTCTCCAGCCAAGAAGGCAAGGCTTTCCTGCCCTGGACAAATGTGCCCAGCTTCCCGGGGTTGGGTCTGCAGGGTCTGGGGCCCATCATTCCACCTCCTTGCCTCTGACACCCACGCCAATCCACTGCCACAGCCTTGGCTGCAGACGGTGTCATCCTGAGGGTCTGACAAGGACCTTGAGGGCACGGCCAGCCCCCGCCGGTGGGGATGGCCCAGGACACGGTGGCCCCCGGCAGGGCTCTCGCCAGGCTGGTGCACAGCGAGGACACGCCTGTGTGATGAGTCTCCAGCCTCCTCCGGAGCCGTGTCCGAATGGAAACATTATCACAATTTAATTACCTTTCAGAAACGCAGCCTGAGAAACCCCAGCCCTCAGCCCCAATGCCAACCTCGCAGGAGCCAGGGGTGAGCGGAAGTCATGCTCTGTGGGGGCAGGGGGACAGCACACACCAAAACCAAGTCGAGAAAGTGACCCAGGGCCCCAGCCCACAGGGGGCTGAAAGGCTCCCCCAGCTAGGGCAGCAGCGCCAGGGCCAGGAGCACAGGTTGTGTTTGGAGGGTCCCAAGGACGGGGTGGGGAGTTCCTCCTTCCTTCCTTTGTTTCTTTCCTCTTTTTTTTTTTTTTTTTTTAATAAAAGGGGTGATAAAGGGTCCTGCCAGGAAGCATTGTCTTCCAAAGTCTAAAGTGTTCGAAATTAATTTATCCGCTTAGGATGGTGTATAAATTTCTCATTACCAGTGTCAGTGATGAACAGGAACCCATTCCAAGAAATGTCTCGGGCCCTTGCCAAGCCGCGGGCCCTGGGTCCCTGGCGGAGCGGGCCGCGACAAAGGCTTTCACACAGACAGGAGCGTTAGCTATGCATGCTTTCGCGTTGCCCGGGCTCGGCCCAGTGCCCTGTGAGAACCACACGTCCACACCCGCTTTATTATTCCACACAGATGCCGCTCGCTGTTGTGTGTTTGCAGCTTTGTGGAACGCAATGTGGGGTGTCGGGGGTTTTGTTCTCGTCGGGCATGTGCTTTTCTACTTCGCCCCTCCCGGCCCCCTCCTTCTGTGACACCCCTACAAATGGCTGGCCCGGGGGAAGTGGGGGACAGAGCGGGGCACTTTCTGGGAAGGGCTGGGCTGGGCTGGGGGAGGGGCCCACATGAATTGAGCCTCTTTGAGGGGTGTGTGTGGGGGGAGGGTGTGGAAGCCCCAGGGAGGGGAGGGGAGGGAGGGAGGGGGAGGTTAAGCCCTGGGAAGAAAGTGGCACCCCTCCGCCCCTCCCCGGCTGGGCCCTGCTGCCAGCCGTGCTTGCGGCTGCCCTGGAGCCCCTGGGAGACTCAGCTTCAGACGGAGGGGTCCTCGGGGCGCTCCTGTCGTGGGTTACCCAGTAATTCCTCAAGGCCCAGGGCCCCTACGAGCTGAAGAGGTGGCAGGGCTGGGACTCAGATCCAGGCCTCTGCCCCGGCAGCCGGGGAGGTGTTCCCTCTTCTCCCGCCAATGCCCACGCATGAGCCCAGGGTCCATGCCCCTCTGCCTGCTTTGGGTGGCTTTTGCAGGGGTCACCCCGGTGGTGACAAAGCTCAGACCTTACGGGGCAGGACAGGAGGGCTGTCCTGGAAGTCCGGAGAGCCCACGGGAATCTTGCCTTTGTCACCATCTCCCTGTGTGACCCAGGCCCGGTCTCCCCACCCAATCTCTGTGCTCTCTTTCTTCTGTACCTGAAGGGCCATGGGCTCCAGGACAGAGGAAGGCATCAAGGATGTGCTGCCTAGAGGTGCCGCTGACATTGACTGTGGACTCCGCAGCTTAGGAGAAGGGGGCCCTTGGGGGGTCTAGAAGGAGAGGGAGCCTGCAGGTGACCCCCGCCAACCTCTGAGACAGGCCCTGGACAGCGCCCTCTTCCCTGGGGATCCTGGCCAGAGGGCCGGGCATGCTTGGACCCAGGGGCCGCCGCGCAGAAACGCCAGTCTCGGCTGACGCGCTCACTGCCGGTCTCAGTGAGCCTGGCGGCCAAGGGCAGGGCCTTTCAGAATGGCTGATTGGGACGCCTGGCAAGTCACCGGCCCTGGGCGGTGGGCCAGCTCACAGCCCCTGCGGAGGTGGCCTCATTAAAGGCCTCATGGTCCAGTGGGCAGGGCATCAGACTGGACATCTGGAGCCTTGGGGCCTGGTCCAGCTTGCCGCTGCTTTGCTGGGTGACCTTAAGCAGATTACTTGGCCTCTCAGTGCCCCATCTGCCCCCTGGCTCCCCCCTGTCTGGCAAGGCTTATTTGTTAAGGAATATTAATGGGGTGGCTCACAGAAGCCTGGATTCTACGGCACCTCGGCTTTAGCCTTTCCAGCCATGCCAGGGGCTGGCAGGGACACGCAGGAGCCCTTCCTTCTGAAAGCCTCTGAGAATTCCATTCCGCCATCGCTCGCTTGGGCTGCCACAGGCCTGGCCTGGCACACAAAGCTGAGAGGGCCAGGGAGCAGCTCCGCGGCGTCTCACAGCGGGAAGTCACCATTAGCATCCTTCGGTGCAATCTCTCTTCTTTGCAGGTGGGGAAGCTCAGGCCAGGACACACAGCCAGGTGGTGGCTTTCCTGGGCTGGGAACCTGGGCATCCATTCTCTGGGCCCTTCTAATTCTCCCCTGACATAGTCTCCGGGCTGATGCTTCCATGACAAGGATCTCACCCTGTCCATTCCTGTGTCAGCCTCTTCCATGGCCTCCCATAGAGTCCAGGTGATCAGACCCCTCAGCCGGTACCCTGGACGCTCTTCTCTGGCCATGCACAACTCAGGCCACGGCATCACCAAGGCCGAGCTCCAGCCCTCCAAGCCCATGTGGGACCCCAAGCCCCACACCTGCCGTTCCTGCCACCTGGGGGAACCTTCTCCACTTGCCTCCTGGATGAACTGATGGCCCTTTGTGACTACAGCGAAACATCCCCTGTGTGTGACACCCATCACACAAGCCGTCCCCAAGGACACAGCCTGGGTCAGTCCACTTGGGTCTTACAACATTCAGGCCCCTCTCCATAGGAGCACTGCCTACTGGGCAGAGGGGGCCTTGAAGGGCAGGGCCTGCCTCTCAGCCATGTTGGGGCCTCAGAGAAGGCCCAGGGCTTGGCAGGTAGTGGGTGCTCAGTAGATGGGAGTTGAATGAAGGTTTAGGAGGTCAAAGCCAGCATCCCGACCCCATAAGCCCCCTGCCCTCTTCTTTCAAGTACCCTTGAACAAAGCATTTAAAAGCTTCATCCAGGGAGCCATGACTCACCAGGGCCCTCCTGCTTCTCTGTGGCCGCACCCCAGCAGAGTGGACCTGCCTAGGCCCACACACCCCAAGCTCCTCTCTTTTCAGATGTCTGTGTCCCAGGCCCGTCATCATAATAATCCTCCAAGATTGTTGCAGCTCAGTGTATAGCTGAGTGAACCGAGGCTCAAAGATATGTGATGCCCTGCCCGGGGTCGCACAGTGAATAGGGGCCAAGCTGGGATCTGAGCCCAGAACTGCAGGATCCAAAACCCATGGTCCTGCCCCAACCAACACCTGCTCTCCTCTGAGCCCTGCTAGGGAGCTGCTTAGAGGCGTGGAGGTGGCTGAGTTGCTAAAAGCTAGGAAAGAATTTGCTGCGTGATCCTTTCCCCTTGGCACTGGTAAATATATCAACAAACTGGACAACCTAGAAGAAATGGAAAAATTTTTAGAAACGTACAACTTACCAAGGCTGAATCAGGAAGAAATAGAAAATCTGAATAGGCCAGTTACTAGTAATAACATTGAATCAGTAACTAAAGATCTCCCAAAGAAGAAAAGCCCAGGACTTGGTGGCTTCATTGGGAATTTTACCAAACATTTAAAAAAAGAATTAACACCAATTCTTCTCAAACCCTTTCTAACAAGTCGAAGATGAGGGAGTACTCCCAAACTCATTTGATGAGGCCGGCATTATACCAATACCAAAACCAGAAAAGGGCACAGCTAGAGAAGAAAACCACACGCCAATATGCCTGATGAGTATAGATGCAAACATTCTTAACAAAATACTAGCAAACCAAAATCAGCAGCACATTCACAGATCAATCAGTGTGATACACCACATTAATAGAATAGAAGACAGTCTCTTCAATACAAGGCGTTGGGATAATGTAGTCAGTTGTAAAAGCACGAGACTGGACCCATATCTTACACCACTCACAAAAATTAACTTAAAATGTATTAATGACTTAAATTAAGACCTGATACCATGAAACACCTAAAAAAAAACCCACAGGAGTAAAAGAAACCCCCTTGACATGGGTTTTGGTAATGAATTTTTTGAAATGACACCTGAAGCACAAGCAACAAAATAAATAGTGAACAAGTGGGGCTATGGTAAACTGAAAAGCTTCTGCAAAAGAAACCATCAACAAAGTGAAAAAACCTACAGAATGGGAAGAAAATCTTTGCAAACCGTACATCTGACAAGGAGCTAATATCCAAAATATGTAAGGAACTCATACAACTCAGTAGTATAATAACATGGGCAAAGGACTAAGAAAAACAGTATGGAGGTTCCTCAAAAGACTAAAAATAGAGTTGCCATATGATCCAGCAATCCCACTCCTGGGCATATATCCAGACAAAACTCTAATTCAACCAGATACATGCACCCCAATGTTCACAGTGGCACTATTCACAATAGCCAAGACATGGAAACAACTTAAATGTCCATCGACAGATGAATGGATAAAGAAGATGTGGTACATATATACAGTGGAATAACACTCAGCCATAAAAAAAAATGGAATAATGCCATTTGCAGCAACGTGGATGGACCTAGAGATTATCATACTAAGTGAGGTAAGTCAGAAAGTGAAAGACAAATACCATGTAACATCACTTAAATGTGGAATCTAAAATATGACACAAATGAACTCATCTGCGAAACAGAAACAGACTCACAGACGTAGAGAGCAGACTTGTGGTTGCCGGGGGACAGGGGGCGGGCGTGGAGGAGGGAAGGTCCTCCTGTAGAGCACAGGAACTATATTCGATATCCTGTGATAAACCATAATGGAAAAGAATAGAAAAAAGAATGTATATATGTGTATAACTGAATTACTTTGCTGTACAGCAGAAATTAACACAACATTGTAAATCAACTAGACTTCAATAAAATAAATTTTAAAAAATAAGTTAAAAAATAAAAATGGGCAAGACATTTCTCCAAAGAAGATATACAAGTGGCCTACAGGTACATGAAGAGGTGCTTAAAATTATTAGCCACTAAGGGAAATGTAAATTAAAACCACAATGAGCTAGCACCTCACACCTGTTAGACTAGCCGTCATCAAAGAGACAAGAGATAATAGGTGAAGGCAAAGGTGTGGAGACAAGGGAACCCTCGTGCACTGTTGGTGGGAAAGTAAGTTGGTACAACAACTATGGAAGACAGTATTGAGGGTCTTCAAAAAATCAAAAATAGAACTACAATATGATCCAGCAATTCCACTTCTGGTACCATATCCAAAGGAAACGATGACATTAACTCAAAAAGATACCTGCACTTCCATCTTCATTGCAGCTCTATTTACAATGGCCAAGACATGGAAGCAACCTAAATGTCAATCAACAGATGAATGGATAAAGAAGATGCGGTATATATATATGTATATATATATATATATATATATATATATATATATATACACACACACACACACACACAATGGAATATTACTCAGCCATAAAAAAGAATGAGATAACGCCTTTTGCATCAACATGGATGGACCTAGAGATGATCATACTAAGTGAAGTAAGTCAGACAGAGAAACACAAATACCATATGATATCACTTATATGTGGAATTTAAACAACAACCCAAACAAAAAAACCCCAAACTCAGATGAAAACGATTAGATTTGTGGTTATCAGAGGTATCGGGTGAGGGGAGGGAGAACTGGATGAAGGTGGTCAAAAGGTACAAACATCCAGTTACAAGATAAATAGGCAACTTAATAAATAAGTCCCCAGGATGTACTGTACAGCATGGTGGCTACAGCTAACACTTCTGGATGATATATAGGAAAGCTAAGAGTGTAAATCCTGAGTTCTCATCACAACGAGAAATTTTTTTCCTTTTTTCTTTCTTTTCTTTATTGTATCTATATGAGAAGTTGCGTTTTAGCCGAACTTGTGTTAATAATTCCACAGTGTATGTAAATCAAACTACCATGCTGTGTGCTTTAAATTTATACATAGATGTATGTCAATTATTCTTCAGTAAAATTGGGGGAAAAAGACAGGATGTTCTTGATAAAATGACAAACGCGTATCAATTGAAAGAGAAAAATAGTTCAGAGGGAGTGACACAGAGATATGGTCAATTGTTTTTTGACGAAGTGCCGGCAATTCAATCTTTGACAAACGGTGTTGAGACAGTTGGATATCCATATTCAAAGAAATCTTTATTCACATCTTACACAAAAATTAACTGAAAATAGATCACAGGTCTGAATGTAAAACCTAAGCCTATAAGACTTCCAGAAGAAAACATAAGAGAAAATCTTTGTCATTTCTTAGATATAACACAAGAGCACAGTCCATAAAAGAAAAAAAAAAAAAACGGTACATTGGATCTCGTCAAAGTTTAAAACCTCTGCCTTTGGAAAAATTCCCAGGGCTCAAATAGCCACAACAGGAGCCGAGCCTTCTGTCCTGATGGGATGGGGGGATGGGGCCGGGAGCCAGTGAGTCAGAGACGGTGGAAGCAACCAGTGGAGGGCCAGAAAGACGGTAGGGGGTCATCATGTGGGCTGCGACTGGCTGCACATCCTTTCCAGCGGTGATGTGCGAAGTAAGTATCCTTTAGTATCACTTAACTTCTCCAAGCCTCAGCTTTCTCATCTGTCAAATAGCGCCATCTGGAAAAGTTGCTTCGAGCAGTAAGTGAAACGGGAAAGTACACGCTCAATAGTTGTGAATTCCTTTCACTTTTCCTTCCTCTCCTCGGAGAGGATATAGACCAACTAAGGAAGCAAGAGGCAGGATGTGAAAGCACTAGAAACATTTCTACTGAGTAAATTCCCAGGAAAGTGAGCCTCTGAGCTAGTTCTCAGCTGTTGGATGTCCTCTTACAAGAAGCCCTGATCCAACCCAAGGGTCTGAACCCTGGATGGTCCAGGGAGACATAGGGTGATTTGCCATCTCTCAGGGTTGGTGGTGGTTCTAGAGGCCAAGACTAAGAAGTGTGTAAAGAAGAAGCAGGTGAAAGAGGACCAGAGGGAGGAGAGGAGGTGTGGGAGAGGGTAGAAAGGGGAGTGAGCGGTAGCATAAGACCAAACCAGGGCAGGGGCAGTGGGGAGATGACTGCAAAGAAGACCCTCAAACATAATCACTTGCGCGACTGATTTAGGTGCATCTCAAACCTCAACACCCACCCATTAGCTGTGGCCGCCTGAGCTGTGAAGCCGAGCCCAGACTCAGCAGGAAAGAGGCCGGTCATTGATTAGCAATGTCTGCCACTGGTGAGGGACTGAGGCATGGGGGCATCTGTGCCATATCTTTGCTGAGTTGCAACAGGAACACTGTGACTCTAAGGGGTTTATTCAGTTCAGGTTCAGTTCAACAGCTTCCCTGACTCTCAGCAATGAAGTCTTTGTTCAGTTCAATAACTGATATTAAAATGACATACAGTTCATAGGTCTGGTTCCATTACCTTTAGGTCAGGAAATTGTATATTTTAGAAAGTGTTTGGTACAAAACAGATACGAGAAAAACTTCTGGCTTTAGAGGGTCAATTATCCATTATATATAAACGTCAGTTACCCAGAACACTCTACCCTCCACGCGTCCCGGGAGGTTGGGGTGCTACAGCTCCCAGAGTGAAGATGTCAGGAGAATCGTGGAGGGGTCCCAGGGGTAGGGAGTCTGGCACGTTTTGACAGTGGCCAGGAGCATGGATTGGAAGACAGGAGAGGAGAGAAAGCAATGTCGTCAGAGATCTTACAGCTGCATGGTGTACGGAAAGTGCAGGCGTCTCCAAAACGGTTCCCTTCTACTCGGCAAGCATGGATGGAGCGCCTTCTCTGTTCCAGGTTCTGAGCCAGACACTGGGAATAAACAGAGACCTAACCAAGGCTGGGGGACTCCGGAGGATCTCCCCAAAATAGGCCTGTGGAAGGGGGCTTCCCACCTGGTCAGCCCATCCTGTTGCTGGGATCCCAGCCGTGATGGACCTCATCAGTCGGTGTCTGTAAAAGCACCGAGACCTGACCGTGTCACTCCCCTGCAGTGGTGCCCTGTTACTACTTCATTCCTGGAACAAAACCCAAGTGCCTATCAGAGCTGACAAGCCCCAGACCACCTCCTCTCTTCTAACCCAATCTCCCCCTCAAGTTCAGCTCTGGTCCAACTGGATTTTTCCAGTTCCCCCGACATTCTGATCTCTCTCCGGCCTTAGAGTCACTACCCCCCACCATCACCTGCACATCCGGGTCATCCTTCCCATCTCAGCTGCATCCTGGCTTCCCCAGCAAGCCTCCTGCGCCCCCTGGGTGACGTGAGCCCCCCCGTCCCCGCTTTACCACGCACACGGTATTGCCAACCTCTTGGCGGCACTTGGCACGATTGTCATCAGGCGTAATCAGGTGTGTAGCCCTAGGTCTCATTTCTACGTCCTCCGCCAAATGGAAGGCCCCGTGAACGTAGGGAACAGGTCCAAGGTCTCCTTTGCTGCTCTAGCCTCGATAGCCACTCAGCCTGGCGAAGAGAAGGCCGCAATATCTGTGGAGGTGTCGGCCGAAAAATACGCACAAACTCAAAGCTGAGAATTATGTTTTGTTGAGCGGACAAAACTAAGGACTGAAGCCCAGGAGACAGCATCTCAGATCGCTTGGAGGGACAGCTCCAAAGAGGCAAGGGAGGGGCCCGGATCTATAGGAGCTTTTGCAACGAAGACCAGGTGGTCAGAACATCAAAAGATTACTGTTAATCAAAGAAAACCAGACATCTCAGGTTGAGGAATTCAGCACTTTTCTATGTATGGGAAGATGCAAGAGCCTGGGCTCACTGAAATCATTCCTTTGATACGCACCTCAGCCCTCTGGGTCAGGGTGCACGGACCGGGTGGCTGCAGCGGCTGACTGCTGGGCGTGGGGGGCCTCCTGTTTCCATCCTGGGTTCCCTCGGGGCCCACCGTTGGGGAGGCTATAATGTGATGGCTTGATGGCTGCAACATCCTTTGTTTACTGATATGGCAGCAACACTTTTTCATTGACAAGTGAATGAATGTGTCAATAAACGAAGGCTCTTTCATCCAGACCCTCTGGAGGCCGCAGAGGTGAAGGACTAGCATGGCTGGACCTCCACTGGCTCGGGCCTGGCCGCACACCATGAGAAATCACCACGTCTGGTGTAGACGTGCCTGGACTCTTCTCGTTCCGGGATGGGGGAGCCCTCAGTCCCCAGCCTCCGCTGGTCCCCGTTTCCCTCCTCCTCAGCTTTGTCCCCCCCCCCCAAGGCCTGGAAGGTCACGACGGCAGAGCCTGTCTCGAGCTCACTCTCATCTCCCTTTGTTGGGTTTCTCACCCCACCTCCTTGAGCAGCTCTGCTTTCCCAACCCGCTCAGCACGATGGTGTAGCCCTGCGCCCGCGACGACTCTGCTGTCTGTGCACCACCTAGACCTTTCCTTGCATACCCTCGAGTCACTCGGTAGTTCCAGGAGGGGCCAGTGGGTCAACATCCTGCCTGGGGTCTGGGTGGGAGGCCCTGATCACCGCGTCCTGAGAGCAGGGCGGTGGGAAAAGTGTCTTCCAACCTCTGCAGCCTGAATCCTCACTGAGGACCCCAGGCCGATCACTCAATACGGCCACAGCCCCTGTATCTATTCAAAAGGAGGTGACAAGAACAGCCACCTCCGGGGGCGGTCGTGAGGCCTAAAGGGAGCCCCTAGCACAGTGCCTGGCACTTCACAAGAGGCAGGTGGTCCTGCCCCTGCCCCGTCCTTTGAACACCCTGGTGGTGTGGGCAGGCGGGCATTAGGTTCTCAGGTTACGGGCCCAGGGGTTAAAGCATGACCCACGGCCTTCTGAGTGAGTCCCAGCGGCGGGTCCCCAGCAGGGCGGCACCCCTCCCTGCCGCCAACGGGGTGAAGTGGGGCAGGGGCTGCCCACTGCAGGGAGATGGTCGGACGGGATTGCTGGAGAGCAACAGTCCAGGTCAAGAGGGCCTGAGCGCCGACGTCACCATGGGGACGGACTCCGGGAGAAAGCCCTCCGCGGGCCGAGGCCACTCTGAACCCCGGCCGCTGGCAGAGGAAGATCTGGTCCCCGCACGGCTCCGGGCACCACGGAGGCCCCATCAAGTCCCAGCACGTCCGCCTGATTTGCCAATCTGTTGACTGTGCCCCCTGGCCCTCAAGTCCCTATTCACCGGGCAGTAAACATGTTACCTAGCAACCGAGTGTCAATATCAACAAAGGCTCGGATGAAGTCGTTAATCCGGCAAGACTGACAACTCTGCGCTCGCCCCTCCGCGTATTGTGTGACACTCAGACGCGCCCACGAGGACAGCTACGCTCAAAAGACCCCGCGCCTCCCTGCACTATGAAAATTAAATGAAGTGTGCGTCGCGGGCAGGGAAAAGGCACCGGCCCTGGCCTGCCCAGGGATCTCGCTTTTCTTTTCTCTCCCCACTCCTCCACCCCCCCGCCCAGGGGCCGCAGCCCGCGGGGTGGAGCGCTTCCCCCGACGGCAGCGACGGCTGCCAATTTCCGGGAACAATGTGGGACCCTCCAGGGCTGGTCCGTGGCACCCGAGGAGACATGCCCGTCATTTGTCCCGTGCACGGGGCTCCAGGTGGGGTCCGGAGAGCACAGCGGGCTCGGGGACCCAGCCCTGGGCCAGGCTCAGGCCGCGATTGACAGTACGGCCTGGGATGCCGCCGAGCACGTGGCGACCGCTGCTGGGGGCTCCTCCCCAGAGTTCATATTTCAGTGGAAACGGGCCATAAACAAATAAAGGAATGGGTCCGTCGTGCAGTTTTCTGGGGAAAGATGCTGCAGGAAGTCCCGAGTGTCTGCTCAGAGGGATGGGGTGGGATGAGGAAGGACGGGTCTGGGAGGCGCCAGGGAGCTGGACAGGCAGATAGGAGCTGGAGTGCTCATGGGCGGGGGTGGGGGTAGGGGGTCACATGAGGGACAATACCAGGGTCAGACCAGGTATCCCCGGAAGTCAGGGCAGAGAGATGGGGCTGAAGCCCAGCCTCCCAGCAACTTCTCCTGGACCTTCCCCGCACCGCATTCTGCCCTGCCTTGTTATATAGAGCCCACTGCTTATACACGTTGAAGGTAACTCTCTCACTCCTGAAGATGCCAAAGAAAAAAGTGAGGCATGATGTGGAGCTTTCCGAGGAAAACTAAACGAGTGCATCTGGAGGGGTAGGATGTGTCTTCCAGGTTAAATCAGAGGTACCCAAGTGTCTCCTCTGAGGCAGAGATTTCAAAATAAAATAGAACCTGCCTGAAGAAAGGGCCATTCTAAAAGGTGTATATACATTGTATCCTGTGGTTTGGGTTGTGTTTTCTTAGTGACTAATGAAATTACACATCTCTTCACGTGCTGATTTCCCATATACAGACCTTCTTTGGCGACGTGTTTGTTGGAATCTTTGGCCTATCTGGCAAAAGATTTGTTTCCTTATTATTCCTTATTCATTTCTTTCCTGATTTTTTATCTTAGGGGGCAACAGCATTTAGTCTTTTGCCTTTGAGTATGATGTTAGCCGTAGGTTTTCTGCAGATGCCTTTATGTCAGACTGAGGGCATCCCCTTCTGTTCCTAGTCTGCTGAGTCTATGTCACAAATGGGTGTTGGATTTCATCACATGTGTTCTGCATCTATCAAGATGATCCTATAAGTTTCTTGTCTCATCAGCTAATATGGTGAATTTCCCTGATTGATTTTTCTAAGGTTAAACCACCACGCATTCCTGTGATCAAGCCCACTTGCTCTTTTTCTATATTGTTGGATTCAATCTGATCCAAAAATGTTAAGAATTTTTGCATTGATGTTCTCGAGGGAGAAGTCGTCTTTTCTTGGAATATTTCTGTCTAGCTTTGATATCAGAGTAATGCTGGCCTCCTGGAATGAGTTGCAAAATGGGTTCTTTAATTTTCTGGAAGAGTTTGCATAGAATTGGCATTATTTCGTCCTTAGATTTCAGTCGTTGATCGCTTGCTCATCACTACTACGACCACCATGGCTTTTGCCAAACTTCACATCCTCTATCCACATCCTCGTGTTTCTCTTTAAATAGACTCACTATTTAAAAACTCCAATAGAGGTGTGAGGAAACTTTATATCCCCACCATAAATAGAAGCCAGTGGCATTTGCACCTCTCACCCTGACAGACCAGGAGCATCAGTTAGAGCTGCTTCATCCCAGACCCGAGTTCCCTGGGCCTTGGCCCCACAGAGGACCCTCCATCCCCATCAGCTGTCAGGTCCAGCTTCAAGTGTGCCATGGGCTGGACCACATGGTGGAGAGATGTGGAGAGAGAACTCCCATCTGCTGATGGTGTTGGCTCTCATGCAGGAGGGAGGGCTGGCTATCCAGGCGGAAGTCGTGTGCTGCAAAAATTATCCCGTGGACACAAGCAATAGGTGAGGCGAGCTCTGAGAAACGCTGACTGCACCACCATCTCCATGCCCCCGAGGAGGAAGCTGAGACAGAGCGTGGCGAAGTAACTGCTCAGATCACAAGGGGAATCTGTGGCTGAGCTGGAGTTGGACCCCTGTCCCCCAGGCTGGCCCAGAGCTTTGTGTGTTCCTTGGATTCCTGTTTGCCTTTCTTGCCCTGCTCTGTGCTCCAGGAAGACACTTTCTATCTACACATCTAGCCCTCAGCCTAAGCCTTAGCCTAAGCCTGCTGGATGGGAAGCCCTGGCAGGACACCGGATGGTGGAGGAGAGAGACGTCAGGGAATCCCGCGTGCCCTGCTTTGTCTTGTTCTGGGGCTGGCTGTGCCCTTCTGAGCTCTTCATCCTCCCGTATCTCCAGCTCTGAAGCCGGCTTCCTCCCCTGCCCCTTGAGGTCCTGGGGTGGGAACAGCTCCCGTCGGTGGCCAGGGTGCCTTACGTCCCTTTCGTTCCCTGACCTCAGTGGCATCTCTGCAAATTCTCTTCCATTACAAGTCTCCTTTTTCTCCAAATTCTCTTCCATTACCAGTGGAGGAGAATTTCCACTTGTAATCAACAGGGGAGGGGATGAGGTCACTCCTCCTCCAAGCCAAGTGTCTCCTCCTGATACACGCAGGCGTGTCCTCCTGACCCTGCCCTACCAACTCCCCTCAAACATGAAGCCTCGGGCCCCAGAGAAAACCCCGGAAGTCCCTGCTCACCCCTCGTGTATGCGAGGCAGAGATGTATACAACCCCTCTGGTTGGCACTATGGCCTCCGAATGAAGGCATGGCCCCTCTGCACGTGGCTGACTCGGGCAGACCCAGGAGATGCTCCTTGGATGGAGACCTTGCCTTCGCTTCCTCCAGGGGCCCAGCCCAGGCTGGCTGACCTCACAGGTGCAGGGGGTCACATGGTATCGAGAGCAATGGCATTCAGGTGGCTTAGAGCACCTCTTTCCCATTAAGGGCAAAATTAATGACAATTACAAAAACAGTGCTCGGGGACTTGCAAACACACAGGTTCCAAGAACAGGAAGGCATGTGCTGGCCATGGCACACACACATGCAAACCAAACAGCCAGCAGTCCATGGTGCCTGTGTGTAAACTTCCATCTTTCCATCTTAGAAGGGATTCTTGATCTTACAAGAAAGCTACACACACACACACACAGCCGGAACCTGAATTTCAATTTAGCTCATGGTTCATGATGATATTTGTATGAGGAGTCAGAGAAAAAGAAAGGGAAATAAAAACGTAAGTCTTCAGAAAGATGTGGAGAGCAAACAGCAGGCTTGCCAGGTGTGCCCGTTTGTTTGGGGACCCGGGGTTCGTCCCCTAGGGTGACACTGTGTGTCAGCAGGCATCATTGCGCCAGAGGCCCCAGGGTCAGAACTGGGCCTGGTGACCAACACAGTGACCTGAGCTCGCCTCCGGACCCGGCAGTGCATGCCCTGGTAGATGACACCCTGCTGGGTGGATCACGACCCGGTATACAAACCCGGCTGACGAGTAGGAAAGTTTCTGGGAGTCCAGCTGGATCTCCAAGCCCAGGAACATTATGTTATGTATTGATTTCTCTTTCGGGGGTCACCGGGAAGGTATTTGCTTACCCACCGGCTTGAGAAGGTTTCGAATGGGTAAGAAGGGAAGAGAACCAATGCTTTCTTTTTTAAATTTTTATTTATTTATTTATTTGGCTGTGCCAGGTCTTAGTTGCAGTGGTCGGGCTGCTTAGTTGTGGCACATGGGCTCCTTTGTTGAGGCCGGCGGGCTCCTTAGTTGCGGCACGTGGGCTCCTCAGTTGTGGCATGCAGACTCTTAGTTGCGGCATGCATGTGGGATCTTGTTCCCCGACCAGGGATCGAACCCGGGCCCCCTGCATTGGGAGCGCGGTGTCTTGTCCACCGCGCCACCAGGGAAGTCCCAAGAAGCAATGTGTTCTGAGGTCCGGCCGTGAGGCTGGCTGCACCGGAGGCTTCATGCCTTTGTTAATTTCACTTCGGGTCCTTGGGCTCTGGCCGTGGATGCTGTGGGTGATGATGAGGGTGGGATCTCTCACTGCACTTTTTAAAACCTTTTCAAGGGCCTTCACGTAGCATATTACTGTATCTCATTTGGCATTCACAAGAACCTCTGCTGTGGGAATGGCAGCCTTGTGGTCACCCCTTTCCCTGATGAGAAGATAGAGGCCCGGGGGGATGAAGAGATTTGCCCACACAGACTCAAATGCTGAGTGTCAGAGCTCAAGATTTAAAAGCTCATCAGCTCCCAGCGCTAGCAAGGGCTTATCACAGAGTCAGCTGACCTGGAGAAGCAGCACAGAGCATCAGGGGCAGAAGGCCAAGGGCACTGGTATACGCTGAGAGCCATCCAGGGCACTGGGCTTGGGCTCCACAGCCTGGAGCCAGAGAGTGGCGGCTGCAGGGTTGGCGGGGGTAGGGGTGGGAATCAGGGAGAAATGGGACCCTCTTCCACCAGGCGGCGCCCCTGAGCGCTGCACCTTAGCGATGGGGGGGGTTCCCTGGGCTCCCTGCCGGTGGTCTTGGAGAGGAACCCCTCCCCACCTGACAGGCAGCAGGGCCAAGCCCTCAAGACAGCCTTCTCCACCCACAGTTCAGGGAGTGGCCTGGAAGGGGTCCCAGGCCAAGCCTGGGGAAGGGGAGGGGACTGCCCCCCAAGCCCTCTGGGTCCCTGGCTCCCACCAGGCCCAGAGCAAGAGAGCCAGGGGGTGGCCAGGGCCTCACTCCGGGCTCCAGGGGCTGGCTCAGTTCCTGGCCTTCTGGCTGGGAAGAAAACTGTCCGGGGAGGTGAGAGGGCCTGAAGGAGGATGGAAGCCCCCGTTGAGGACTCAAGCCAAAGGCCAGAATAAAGTCAGCAGGGGCGGGGATGAGGTCATGGACGGGGCAGTAGGCCCGCGCGGCGCCCCGTCCCAGCGCCTGCACACACACATCCCCCACCCGCTGCTCCTCTTGTGGGAGATGCTGAGGTCAGGAGGCCTCCTCAGGCCAATCATCAGGGCTCCCTCAGGGGATGCAGGGGAAGCTTCTGGTCCACAGGAGGGGAGGGGCCCCAGGCTGAGAGAACGGCTGGTGAGTTCAAGGCCGTGAGGAGGCAGGAGAGGGAAGTGCAGGCCCGTGCAGAGGGATGTCCACTGATCTGGGCTTTTATTTTTAATTTTATTTTTGTGTGTGTGTGTGTGTGTGTGTGTGTGTGTTTTGTTTTGTTTTGTTTTTTTGCGGTACACAGGCCTCTCACTGTTGTGGCCCCTCCTGTTGCGGAGCACAGGCTCCGGACATGCAGGCTCAGCGGCCATGGCGCACGGGCCCAGCCACTCCGTGGCATGTGGGATCTTCCCGGACCGGGGCACGAACCCGCGTCCCCTGCATTGGCAGGCAGGCTCTCAACCACTGCGCCTGCTCTGAGAACAAGGAAGACCAAGCCCCTTGTCTGTAGGCGACTGTGTGAAGGCTCAGTGTGTCCAAGGCCACAGAAGTGGCTCTCACCTCCAGGGAGCCAGAGCCATCCAGGGGCCCCTCCCTGGGTCACGTGGTGTTCACCAACCCGCCCCCTCGGCATGTGGAAAACAGGTTCCCCAAAGAAGTCAGGTCCAGGCTCACATCTGGAGCAAGTGGCCGTGCTGGGATTCAGATCCCCAGAACCCGCCTTAGGGGCCTCGTCTCTCCCACCGTCTCCCAGGATGCCTTGGGAATCTCGACCTGGCTCTGGGGACCTGATGTCAATGGACCAGGTGACACTGTACAAGCTCTCCTGGACACAACAGACAAGTGTTTATTGAGCAGCTTCCGTGGGCCAAGTTGGGGCTGGGAGCTGCAGGAAGGGGATCAGGAAAAGAGTGACCCCAGACCTGCTTTCAACAGGCTTCGAGCTGGAGAAATGAGACACGGAATGTACAGAAGGTCGACGCCAGGACAGGGTGCAATCTGTCAGTGGACACAAGAGCTCAATGCACGGCACAAAGGGACTCGGGATGTGGGGAGAGAGGGGCAGGCGGGCAGGACACGGCGACCGCGGACGTCTCTGTTTTCTCTGTGCTT
Organism: Phocoena sinus; assembly: GCF_008692025.1. Classification (NCBI taxonomy): domain Eukaryota; kingdom Metazoa; phylum Chordata; class Mammalia; order Artiodactyla; family Phocoenidae; genus Phocoena; species Phocoena sinus. The sequence goes on from NC_045769.1 coordinate 114,479,857, forward strand.
CGGTCTGTGCTTCTCACCGTGGGAATCGGGGCTGCAGCTGACCCATGTTACTCTCCCTCTGAGTCAGCTGTTCCAAGTGGTATTGACCTGCCTCGCGTGACCCTGGGCTGTCCAGACCCCTGGGACCTGTTCCTCTGCCCCTCTTTGGCTAAGTTGCCACTGCCAGGGTTTTCCAAACCCTGCAGCCACTTCCTGGATTCCAGAGCGTGGCTCTACCCTGTCCTCACCCCAAGCATCTGGAATTTTAAACCTCAGAATGCAAATCAGGGGTTGCTGGCCCCCACCTCCCCATTTGCCCAGCTCCTTTCTGTTCCCAGCCTCAGCTTGGGGACTGCTGAGTGGAGAGAAGCAGGGTGGTGATTAGAAAGCACGGGGCTTGGGCTCTGTCCTGGGTCCAAGACAGGTTCTGACACCCTCAGCAGGCCACTCGCTCTCTCAGAGCAGCAGTTCCTGCCTCGAGGGGCTGCAGGAAGACGGCTGAGACGGTTGAGACCTCCCCCGCACCCCAGGGGGACAAAGAGAGGGTGCGTGCCTGCATCTTTCAGGCGCCCAGGCCGTGCACAGTTCTGTGTGCCGTATTCACCACGGAACGGTGTGTCACAGAGTTTATGCAGCATGGTTCCGCACCATCTCTGGCTGTTCTTTGCTACAATGAACTAGAAGAAGTAAAGACACCCTTAGTCAAAATGGACCTTCAAGCTTGGGCGGTGGCCTCGGCGCCATCCCGCCAGCCTTGCTTCAGCAGGAGAACCATGGCCGGCCCCTCCGAGGTGCAGCAGGTGAACAGGCAGCCTGCAGTCGGGAGACAGGACGCACGGAGACCTGCGCCTCGAACTGAGAGACGCACGAGCCTGGACACCACCTGGAGGAGCAAGTGGGGACCGACAGATGGACGGACGCTGGGAAGAGCAACCCGCCCGTCTGGGGCAGGTTGAGTCTCCTGACCCCACGCATCACCTTCCTTACGTTCAAAGCACATTCAGTTCTTCTCTGAATAGCTTGGAGACTTGAGAATGCAAGTAATCCAGGGGTTATTAATCTGCTCCAAATTAAATGTAATATCCCAATAAAGGAAACGTAACTGCCGATCCATTCCGGTTGAAGAGTTAAGCCATGGGGGGATCTTGGGTTGCTGTCCACTGGCCCTTTCCCTCCCCATACCCCGAGGCCTACCCCGCTGAACTCCCAGGCTCTGGGAAGTGAGGCCTGGAAACCACTGAACTACTCCGGCCCTTTAATAGCTGAACAAGCAAAGACCCTCAATTTGTGGCTCAGAAGCACGTGAAGTTTATAATGGAAGATGATCTGGGTCTCTCCTGGCTTCCCGTGCGCTAAGCCCATCAGGAAGTGGCACAGTGGCGGCCGACTCCCTGTTCCCTCTTCCTCTGGGCTCCTCTGGGCCCCGGTCAGACTTTGCCAGAATTCTTGGTTACACCGACATGAACAGAACCAGAGTGCTGGGACCAGCATCTCCTGCCCAGCGGGTGGAGCACGGTGGGGTGGACGTGCTCCAGGTCTGTTCCGAAGCTGCCGTAGGGATCTCCGGCTGCCCGGGCAATAGCATCTCCAGGGGAAGCTCGGCAGTGGGGTGTGGTGCCCATGTCTGCTTCCAGCTGACTGCAGACCTAGAATAGGGGCACCATGTGTGGGCACACCTGGTCTGTGGCCGGGTGGGTGCCTGATACACTGGGGCTTTGGCGTGGTCCAGTGACTGGGCGCATGCAGGGAACCAGCATCTGTGGAGTCCAGACCCAAGCCGGGTGAAGGCTCTCACAACTTAACCCATTCGGCCCCCTTTTCAGCCCACAGCCCGGCCATTTTTATTATCCCCCTTTATAAACACAATGTCTGCAAACATCTTGCCTGATAGCAAACAACCAGTAAGTGAGGGGACCTCCATCTGAGCCCCGTTCCTGAGACCCTGCAGTTCCTGGTTCCCCACTGTACAGATGACCTGAGACAGAGACAGAGCCTCATGGGGCAGGGCTGGGGAAGGGGGCGGGCAGAAAGGATGTTTTTAAGGTGACTTTGGAAAGCAAACTGGTACTCCTGAACCAGACATGCCTCGTGTGTGCCGCTCACAAGTCCCCGAGCGCATCACTGACCTCAGAAAAGTCTTAGAAGCCATCAGCAGGACCAGGCTCTAGCAGCTGCGGAGCAAATCTGGTTACGTTAGAAAACTGGCCCTCATCCTACTGGATTTGCCAATAGAAGACAGGGCAGGGCTGTAAGAAAGAAACGCTTAATTGTGGTTCCCCATAGCAGCTCTGTGGGTCCCTTCCGGCAGAACAAAGAGCAAATTCCTCCTCTGGGTCCTGTTTGCCCTGCTGCTCTTAAGGTCAATGGCTTGTTTGTTGAAACTCAATTTAGTCACTTTCATTCCTCATTAGAGGCGCTCAGGCTCTAATCTGCTCCATGGCTCGGTCAACACGGGCCCACGTGGACACCAGGGTCTTGGATGGACCCTCGACATTTCTCTTTTTTTTTTGCGGTACGCGGTCTGGACTCCCTCTCACTGTTGTGGCCTCTCCCGTTGCGGAGCACAGGCTCCGGACACGCAGGCTCAGCGGTCGGCCATGGCTCACGGGCCCAGCCGCTCCGTGGCATGTGGGATCTTCCCGGACCGGGGCACGAACCCGAGTCCCCGGCAGGTGGGACTCCCAACCACTGCGCCCCCAGGAAAGCCCCTTCTCTGGCCTTTTTTGCACGGTGGGCATGACGGCCGCTTGTCCTTCTGCCTTCTGCGTGGCTCCTGCGTGTCCGAGCAGGCTCCCACGCGTGTGCTGTGCCGGGGGTCGTGGAGAGGCTGTCCTCCCCCTCCCCACGCCACGGGTCCCGTCGTGGATGGCACAAGGCGTCAGGTGGTCTGTGGTGAGTCGTCTGTCCTGCGCCCTGGCCCTCAGGCTGGTCAGGTGAGCGGCTGAGCCCGAGGTTCAGCCCTGGGCCTCCCTCTGCGTGCCTCCTGCGGCCTCTCGGGGTACCAGCATCTCCTGAGTCCCCACGGGTTCCTCACCCCAGCCTCCTGGCCGCAGGACAGCCACCCTACTAAGCCCACCTTGGTGTTCCCTGTCATTGGGGGTCTTTAAATGCGGTTGGTCCCCTGGCAGAAATGTGGGAGAGAGAATCTCAGTGGCCAGTGGAACAGGGGGAAACGAGACACTGAGCTCAGGGCAAAGTCCTTCACGACTCTGATGCTCTCTGAGAGGGCCCGGAGGTTTAATCTACCACTTGCCCAAGAAGCCGGCTGCAAGTTAAGGAGAAAGGAAGAATTAGCGGTCAGTTCCAGCCTCGTACAGGCTGTTGACAGCAAGAAGGCCTCAGGGTAGCCGTATGGCCCTTTGCCGTTGGTCTTTCTCCCCAGAGCACTCACGTGGGCAGCTCAGATCTGTCAGCTCTGTAGCCACGTGGGTCCAAGGAGAGCAGAGAGACAGGCAGAGCTCCTCTGATGGTGCAGAGACCCCCGCTCCAGGGTTCCCACGAGGGGTGGGGCCTGCAGGCAGCACGGCTCCCCTGCAGACACGCACCAAGCCCTTCCTGCCACTGCATCACCTCCCGCGAGCCTCACACCAGCTCTGCAGGCCAGCACCCGGCATCTGGCCGGAGCTTGATAAATATGCGTTAAATGAACGGAATCACCACCAAGGGTACATGCCCACGAAGGCTTCAACCCAAACTCTGCTGGACTTGGAGGGTCCCCTTCCTCACATATCAGACCTCCCGGGGGCCCACCTAGGGCCAGAGCTCCATCCACGCCCAGTTCTCAGCTCACCTGTCCTGCAGCAGCGGGAGCAGGTCCCACCTGCCTGAGGCCATCACCCCCACAGCCCCACGGTCATGAGGCTTCAGGGCCTCTGCCACTAAGAGTGACCCCAGAATCCCAGCGGCTGCCACACCGCCCCCGGCTTTGGCCCAGGCCGTCAGCGGACAAACATGGCTTGTGTGCCTGCTCTGTGGCGGGTGCCGAGCACGGGTGCTGTGTTGGCGGCTGGGCCTCCGGAGGGGTCCCTCAGCAGCATCTCCCGGGCTCCAAAGTGAAAGTCTCAGTGGTTTAGAGACACACGCGCGTGCACATACACACACACACATGCACACGCACAGGCACACACACACACCCCTATGCGCCGTTTCCCTGAAGCAGCCCCCTTGCCCCTGCGGAGCTGGCTCTGAATGCATCTCTCTTTCACCCACGCACTGGGTGGTACCCAGCACTGCTGGCCCTGGGCCCTGGGGATGACTCCAGCTCCCCCTGCCCTCACACCCCCGTCCCCAGCTGCTCTCGAGGGCCTCACTGCCCTGCCCTGAAGCCTGGTCTTTGTTGGGGTCACCGTGGAACACTGGACTTGTTCACAAGCACCCCTCCATCCTCCAGGTAAGCCCAGGTCCTGCCACCTGGGACGTGGGTGAGGGGGACCCAGGCCCTGGGGCAGATGGGGGGGGCCCAGTTCAGGCAGAACTCCAGGCCCAGCTGGAATGCCCGGGGCCCTTCCTGGGGTCCTGCATGGAGTTTCAGGATGGGAAAGGGCAGAGAGACCTCACCTGTGCCCTTGGCAAGAGGACAGATGGCTTCACGGAGGGAGGCCAGGCTCCTCCAAACAGAGTTTCCCCTCTCAGCTGGAGTGAGACAGCAGCTACCCACAGGCAGCATCCAGCAGAGCGCTGAGAGCAAAGGCTCAGTCCAGACCCGCGCTTGCCTCTAGGACCTACCAGAATCCAGGTGTGGTTCTCACAGAGCCCAGGGCTGGCTCACCATCGGGACACCTTGCAGGAACGAAGGGCCAGCCCACTGCAGAGTCTGTAGCTCACACTCACCCAGGCAACCTCTTCATTAACTGCAGTATTTTGGGATTCACGGTTTTCCACTCAGTTAAAATTGTATTTCTGTGATTGGGCTGGTTTGTTTTTCTTCCACAGGATTCCGGGCAGGCCTGTCCCTCCCCGTCACATGTCCCCGTGGCGCCATCACAGTTCAGCGCACGTGACTGAACGTCTGCCTGGCTCTTCTGTACTTTCTTATCGGGGCCTTGTAACTGCCCCGCACAGGGCTCGGAAGCGGGCAGAGGCCGGCGAAGGAAGAGACGTGGCCGGCTGCACTGCCCCCGCACCCAGGGGACCAGGCCCTGTCTCCAGCTAGGGGCCTTCAAGTCACATTTCTGCCAGGAGGTTTTCCTGAGCCGTGTCTCTGGGACCACAGAGGGCCTGGAAGCAGGGTTAGTGAGGCCGATTCGTGGAAGACGAAACGCAAGAGGAAAACGCCGCCCAGCTCACCAGGTAATTGACAAGGATCCCGTTGAAAGTGTGGGTGTGGAAGGGTTTCCAGCCAGAGGGGAGATCCAGGAAATGAACGGCTACTGCTGACTCAGGATGTGCCCGCTAGCCCCTACGTCAGCTCATTCAGCGTGATGCCTTTGCTGGATTTCTTTCTTTTAATGAATTGTAAGAACATGCATCATGCAAAAAATAATCAGGGTGGAGCTATAGGTGTATTCCCCCAAAACCTTCGTTTCTCATAACCTCTAAAACTCCTGAGTTGAGAATTTTCCTGGGGAAGCTGTGGTGAGTGTGTGTGTGGTGCTTTTATTTGGCGGGGGGTGCATCTAAAAAGATAATAGACAGCACGTGAATTGAGGCAGCCAGAACTTGGAGTGTACGAGCAAGGTTGCTCTGGGAAGCTCAGCCTGTCTGTGCAGAGGGAGGCTGAGAACTGGAGGCCATGGGGCGCCCAGGAAGGGGTGGGCGGAGGTTGGGGAGGGAGGCCGGGGGCAGGGGAGGCAGGTCCTGGAAGGTCAGGCTAAGGAATCTGGTTTTCCTTCTAAGTCCTGTCTTTGGCGAATTATCCCCGGAGCGCCCGCACTGTGCTCGGCCTGGAGCAGGTGTGGGATCCGCCCATCTCTGCATGCTTCCAGGTGAGTTAGCTCACACCCAGCCAGGACTCCCTCGGAGGCTGGAGCAGCGGAGCCGCAGGGTGGGACTGGGGTCTTTAAAAGACCACCCTGCCCGCTGAGTGGATAAAGGGCAAGAGTGGGCTTAGGTCAGTCATCCGAGGCTACGGCAGCATCCCGGGCAGAGGTGATGGGGGCAAGCAGGCAGAGTCTAAAATATAGTTCAGAGGGAGGCGGGCAGGAGGCGGGCACCAAGCCAAAACCCGGCCTCTGTGACAGCCTCCCCAAGATGCTGCAGGAAATAAGAGGAGCTCGGGGACCTTGAGCCTTCCGGGAAAGTTAACTAGAACTTCTGAAGAGTTAGAGCTAGGCGCTCTGCAAACTCTACGAGAGATGCTGTGTTCTGTGGGTTCTGGCCCCAGCTGTGTGACCTCGGGTCAGTGACTTTGCCTCTCTGAGCCTCAGTTTTCTCACCTTTAAACAGGCCAGAGGTGTGATAGAGGGCCCGACACCTGCCCCCCAGGGAAAGCTCAGCAGTGTGTTCAGCTTCCTGGTGAGTCTGAGCCTGGGGGCTCCATGCTGGGCTAGGGGCCTCTGAAGCAGCGGCCTTCTCATCTCTCGGCAGGGCCCGGGCTGCTCAGCCGCAGCAGGTGAAATGGAACGCCCGCATGGGGCGGTGCTTCCAGGAGCTTATCGAAGTGTCCCCACACCCTCTGACCTCACAACACCCCTGTGAGCACTGTCCCAGGGAATGGCCCAAAGCAATTCTTTGCAGAATAACGGTGAGAAATTAGAAATAGCAGGGGTCCAGCCCCAGGAGACGGTGACTGTTGTGGAACGGCCACCGCCTGGAATAATGTGCAGGTAGCAAACCTGGTGTTTGCACTGAATTCCTCATCTGAGGGGGAAGCACTTCTGGTGAGATGTTAGGTCCGAGAGCTGGAACCCAGCGGTGACTACAGAGCAAATGAAGAGCTTGGACTCAGTGCTCAGATTGATTTCGAGCTTAACCCCTTCTTTGCCTTTTTCTTACTACGCGTGGGCCTGGGTTTGTCAACCTCTTAGAGCTCCCACTTATCCATCTATAAAAGGAAGCTACACTGCCTGCCTCCAAAGGCTGGAGCCCGTAAAGGAAAGATGCGGGGAAGCTTGGGGGCGCTGGGAACACGGTCAAGGTGGCGATGACAGCGGCCACAGAGAAACGTCAAATACACGCGTATGGAGGGCTGGGCAGAAGAGGTTTTCTCTGGGTCAATTATTTCTCTTTCCTTTATTTCACTATTTTATCTCAATTTTCTCTAAAGATCCTAGTTTACTTTTAAAGTGAACCCAAATAACTATTCTTGCTTCACATCTGTTTTTGGTGGAGGCATCCCGTACTCATCCTGATGTCACGGAGCCCCCAGGTGCCCCGTGGGGTCCAGTGAGGTGACGTGAGTGATTCAGGGAAGCCCAACTGCACAGCCTCGTGGAGACACACGGCCCCCAGTGCTAGCAGGAGCTGGCGCCCCTCCCACCGAGGGGGTGTGTCCCAGGGAGGAAGTGACTCATGCACCCTGGGCACCGCTGTTTTCCCATCTCAAGTGCGGGGGTGGAACAGCCTTCTCGATGGGTGCCTGTCTGCCGCTCGCCGGGATGACTAACCCCCCGAAGCACCCCCGGGGCCTCTGGTCATACCCCTGACTCATGGGCCAGCGCTTCCTCTCTGGAAACCTCTGCTGCACGCAGGCCAGCCAGCTCCTCCTGAAGGCGGAAATCCCTTCCTCAGCCACGTTCCCAGTGCGGGGACACTGCCCCCGGCGCCCCACCCCTCCGCCGGCAGAATGTCCCTGGCTCAGGGGACCGCTTCCTCGGATACCAGGGGCCACTGTGTCCATCGACAGCCTGGCCAGCCGCCACCAGAGGCAGTTAGAAGGTGGCACTGCCCCCGGGGTCTTGCCCACACGCTGTGGGAGCCACGGCAGCAGAAGCACTGATGGGAGGTTACGGAGCGTGACAGACAAGGGGGTCTGACGAGGGGACCCTAGGGCGGCCCTGGGGTCACTCCCCGTTGGCAGCTGCCACTCCTGCCCCGGCCCCAGAGACAGGAGGGCCAGGCGAGCGGAGGTCCCGCTCAGGAAGGCACTGCCCTTACGTTCGTGGTACTCAGGCCCAGGAAGCTGGAGCTGCCTCCGGAGGTTCAGGAGCTAGAAGGCTGCGAGTTGGCCTTGACCCTGATTGACACCTGAGAATTGAAGACCACCCCCCACCACGCCAGCCTGATGGGGCAGAGACAAGCTCTCTGGGGGTTCACCCTGACATCCTGATGAGCCCCTGAGGCTCAGGGCACCTAGGGGAGGGAGCTGGACAGACAAGGAGTGCGGGACACGGACTGTCCTTACCCAGGCCCACCCTCAAACCATCCAGCCATTCATTCCTTCTACCCAACAAGTAGGATTTCAACAACGGGGCAGCCGGTTGGGAAGGAGAGTCCAGGTGGTGGGCAGGCCCAGGCAAATGTGTGCCGGCCGGACAGGGCAGGATCTGCTCTGGAAAAAGCGAGGAGACCAGCCTGACCAGAGCAGAGGACTGGGGAGCGGGAACGCGGCGACGGGAAAGGGGGTGCTCAGGCCCGGTGCAGGAGGGGGCAGGCTTTCCCTGTGTATCTGAGCTGCTCCCGCAGCCTCGCCCCTTCGGAGCTGGGGGGCTGGAGTGGTGTTTGTGGAACTTCTTAATATCTTCTCTTGGGCACGTAGCAGCGTCTCACCTGCTCCCCAGCGGGGCCAGTGGCACGATAAGAAATCCAGGAAGTTCAACACACTTGGAGGGCTTGGACATCACCACGGCTCATGCCAGAACAAACAGGGCCTGGCACAGGGCTGCAAGGTCCTATCCCAGGGCAAACACTGCCCTCTGCCAGATGGGGAATCGTGTTTTGCAAGGGCAGTGTGTGTGCTGGGTGGGCGGGAGACAAGTTCCACCAAGCCCCTGGACCATTCTCCCCACCCGGGCTCTGACATCTGTTCTCACCAGCCCTGCGCTGAGCGGGCTGGCGGCAGGGGAGGAGGGGGGAGGGGAGACTCTCACAGCCATTCACGAAAGATGCAAAAGTTATGCAAAAAACAAAGAAGAATGAGTAATCTTCCTGAAGCCTGCCAGCGTGGCCAACACTTTAAGATCGTCTCACTTGATCCTGAAGGGCCCTGTAAGGCTGCGTGGGGAGAGGAGGGATGGGAAAACTGAGAGGCAGGCGTGTAAGGAAGGTGCAAGGCGGCATGAAAGCAAAGAAAGTCCAGGCTTTGGAGTCAGGCCTGGCTGGGTGGACGGTGGGACGGGCAGCTCCTCTGGTCTCTGGCAGCTCCTCTGGTCTCTTCCCCATAGGAAGACCGGGGGACCGGGGGCTGCTTTGAGACAAGAGCCTGGAGCAGCCACTATGGAAAACAGCATAGAGGTTCCTCAAAAAACTATAAAAATAGAGCTGCCATATGATCCAGCAATCCCACTCCTGGGCGTACAGCTGGACAAAACTATAGTTCAGAAATACACATGCACCCCAACGTTCATAGCAGCACTCTTCACAATAGCCAAGACACGGAAGCAACCTAAATGTCCATCGACAGATGAATGGATATAGAAGATGTGGTCCATATATACAATGGAATATTACTCAGCCATAAAAAAGAATGAAATAATGCCATCTGCAGCTACATGGATGGACCCAGAGATATTATACAGAGTGAAGTAAGTCAGACAGAGAAAGACAAATGTCATATGGTATCACTTATATGTGGAATCTAAAAAATGACAAATGAACTTACCTACGAAACAGAAACAGACTCACAGACATAGAGAACAGACTGGTGGTTGCCAAGGGGGAGTTGGGTGGGGGAAGGGATGGATTGGGAGTTTGGGGTCAGCAGATGCAAACTAGTATATATAGGACGGATAAACAACAAGGTCCTACCGTAGAGCACAGGGAACTACATTCACTCTCCTGTGATAAACCATAATGGAAAAGAATATGAAAAAGAATTTAGAAAAAAAGAGAGAAGAGCCTTGAAAGGCCTCAGCCACGCCCTGGCCTGTAGTGGACTCTGTAAAGCAGGCACCCGTCTCGGGTCTAGGGCATCACATCATTTGGGGGCACAGCAGCCCTCCAGCGTCCCAGAGATGGGCCAAGAAAACAAAAGATTACCTTCACAGCTGCTGTAAGCATGCAAGAAGACACGTTTGCCTGTGACCACACACTGCCCCGCGGGGGAGAGCAGCTCGGGCATGCGGGCCTGGCTCAAGAGGCCACGTCATCTGTCCGGGGCAGCTCCTTTGTAACCTGCGATAAAGTCATGGAACATGAGTGATGAGATCTATGCCCTAGGGTGCTCGTTATTATAGGAATTACATGCATTGCAGATAACAAAATAGTGAGTAACGAGGGCAGTAACTACATCATGCAAACCTGACCGGCGGAGGGACAGACGGGATGCCCCACGCCGGCCCTGGAGAAGGAGCCAGGCGCACACAGCAGCCAGTCACCTCTGGGGAGGGCACAGTGTAACGAATCATCACCCAGCTCTGAAGGCTGCCACGGGGCGCTAAGCCTCACGTTCCGAGCTACCACCGTGTCCAGAGCTGTTCCAGCACTGGTGCCTTTAAAAGGCTCTGCGTTCACCCAGATCCGTGCTCACACACCACCCTCCTCGCCTGAGAGTCTCCTGTGCCCGGCGGCCCCAAGCTTTGCAGCCGGCCGCCGCACAGACTCCAACCCATCCCCCAGGCCCCCGTTGGCGCCGTCGCCTTTGCCTGGAGTCTTCTTGAGGCGTCACCGTCACCTCCCCTGTGAAGTAGGGGCCTCATCAGAGCTCCCAGGGTAAGGAAAGCCTGAGTTTGTTGCTGTAATGAATAACCCCTGGTCCTGACAGGTTTGGACAGTCAGCTGGGCGTCTGCTCGGGGACCCAGGCTGCCAGCAGCATCACCGTTTTCGTACTGTGACCGGCTGTAATATCCTCAACAGCTGGCGACGGGGGGGGGTGGGGGGGGTGGGGGGGGGAAGAGGGAAGCCAGAGGGTCAAGCCTCAGGGTAAAGAAAGGCGTCACCTGCACTCACGTTGCATTGGCCGGGATTAGAGTCACATGGCCACCTAATTACAGGGAGGACAGGGTCTCCTGTGTATGTATTCATTTCCTATTGCTGTGGTAACAAATAAACACAAAGTTAGTGGCTTAAAATCACACACATTTATTCTCTTACAGTTCTGGAGCTTAGAAGTCTAAAATGAGTCTTAGGGGCTGAAATCAAGGTGTCAGCAGGGCTGGGTCCTGCTGAAGGCTCTGGGGGCACCTACATGCTCGTGGCCCCTTCATTCTATCTTCAAAGCCAGCAAATATCCTCTCCTCTCTGACCTCCTTCCTCCCTCTTATAAGGCCCCTTGTGTCCACATGGAAAATACAGGATGATCTCCCCGTCTCAGAATCCTTAACTCAGTCACATACTTTTGTGCCATAAGGCAACGTTCACGGATTCGGGGCATTAGGACGTGGCTGTCTTTAAGGGGCTGTTGTTCTGCCCGCCAGGGAGTTCCAGAAACCAGAGCTAGGACCCAGGATTTCGTGGACACACAGCACCGCCTCTGCCCCTCGGCTTTCCTCTCCGGTCATGGCCCGCATGGCCTCTCAAGCAGTGGACGAGGTCTGTAAGGGCGGGCGCTGGCCACGAGCATCTCTGCCCAGCAGGTGTCTGGCATGCAGCAGGGGCCTGGGAAAGTTTGTGGGAAGGGAAGGAGGAAGGGAAATCTGAACAAATTTGGCAAGACCGAGAGGTGTGTGAGGACAGAAAAAGCGTGAGAGAAAGTAGGCAGATACGTGGGAAGCTCAGAGGCAATCACAGCACACACGGTCCAGCTTGGAGGGGACGCTCCCTGCAGTGGAGGGCTCAGAACGAAGCCCCGGCACCTCGCGCTGAGAAAGAAAGCGCGGAGAAGCAGGAGACGGGAGGCCTCGTCTGGACCAGGCGCTGTGCTGACGCTTTACGGACAGCATCTTTTTAAGTCTCCGCGTCAACCTTGCGTGCAGCGCAATGCAGACCGAAGGACTGGGGCTCAGGAAGGACACGGCCCTGATCCAAGTTCACACGGCTGGACGGTGGCTGGGCAGGAAGGAATTTACAGCCCTGTTTGTCTGGTTCCGAAAGCAGCTGCCGTCCCAGGACACTCGGCTCCTGCCAAGCCTGCCCACCCTGGCAGCGGGCTCAGCGTCCCCACCTCTCAAGTCCTAGGGTCCTTTATCTGGAAAGGGGAGGGGGCGGGGCTGGGTCATCTCAGGGTTCCCTTTCAGCTCCAACCTCTCCGGGTCCTCGGGCAGATCTAGGAAATCAGGACGGGCTTCTGGGAGGGGCTGGGGGTCTGAACTTCTTCCCACTGCCAACAGGCACGCAGTTCCTTTTATGTTGCCAAGAGACAATCCAGGGCAAGGAGGGAGAGGCCCACGGCAGAGATGACTCCATGCCCCAAAAATGAGAATCACAGCAGCCCACAGGGTTGTGCAAGCTACCCGCGAGGCTGCCAGCCGGCCCTGGCCCGGAGGAGGGCTGTTTACACTCCCAAATGTGTGTTTGCAGTTTATTCCATTGGCCGAGGGCACAGCCCTTAGGGCTGCCAGCAGCAGCTGTGTGAGAACGACAGGGGCAGGCCTCACCGGGCCCTTTATCTCAGACACCAGACACCTGTGAGTTCATCCATTCATTCGTTCATTCATTCGCGTATTCGATCCTTCCCTCATTCATCCCCTGAGTGTTTGCCAGGACTTGTGCAAGGTCCTGGGGAGAGGGAGCTAAACAAGACAGTGTTCTGATGCGTCTCCAGGGCCCAAGAACCTCGAAGAACAGTAAGCACTAAATATAGAGAGTGACCCTCCCGGCAGGGTCTGTACAAGCATAGACATATGTGCCCGGAGTTCAGGACACACAGCGCAGGGACTTTGGTATCTTCCTATGGAAAATATTTAACTACTAGCTAAAAAAGAAATCAAAACAAGATTATCACTCTGTACTCCATTGCCTTTGAAAACCTCTTTTCTCGAGAATGTAGATATGTGAGAATGTCACATTCAAAGTTTCCTTTAAATTCCACTGGACCCCTGGCCTGGAAAATCAACCTCAGACATTTTCAGAGCTCCCTGTCTCCTGGGGCCGTGCAAAGGCCCTGGGGTTTGGACAGTCTGCCAGACACCACGGAGGATGCCCCAGAGATACCCGCCCCCCCATCGCCCCCACCCCCCCGGCCGAGGGCATGTTCCTTGGTATCCAGTGGCTGCTGCTATGTGCCAGGTTGGGCGCTCGGGACCCTGGGGAGTGGCTATGACTCCACTTTCCCTGACAGGGAGCCTTGGGAGATCATGCCACGTCCTGGGGTGCTGCTGTGGAGGGTACCCAGGTCCCACCTCTGGGACTTAGGGCCCCTTCTTCCTGCCGTCTCACAGCTCTCCTCCCACCCTTTGTTGAGACTGTTTGCATGTTTTCTTTCTTGATTTTCCTTTTTCACGAAAGGCAGAAAAAGATGTTGCCTTTAAGCAGCTTTTGGTTGGGTTCTAAAAGTGCCCCTGGGACTAAGGAGTAGAAGTAGGTCTGGTTACAAATCTGGGACACGGAGAGGAAAAATACAAGGGAGAAAACACAGATTCATAGTTCAGTTAATTATCTGTCTTGCACAAAGTTTTCTGTCTACTTTTATTTATCATTTTTTGAGGATATCTTTCTAAAAGTCCAGGTGAAAGACCAGCACATTTTTTTTTTTTTTTTTTGCGGTATGCGGGCCTCTCACTGTTGTGGCCTCTCCCTTTGCGGAGCACAGGCTCCGGACACGCAGGCCCAGTGGCCATGGCTCACGGGCCCAGCCGCTCCACGGCACGTGGGATCCTCCCGGACCGGGGCACGAACCCGCGTCCCCCGCATCGGCAGGCGGGCTCCCAACCACTGCGCCACCAGGGAAGCCCAGACCAGCACATTTTAAAGGGTATTTTTCAAGTTGCTTGTCTAAAGGTTCATACCAGTTCCCCCTCTCACCAGCAATGTGTTAACAGTGTCGATTTCACCACACCATCACCAGCATCAAGTGTTCATGTGTCTTTTACCCAATCAAAAAATGGGTGGAAGACCTAAATAGACATTTCTCCAAAGAAGACATACAGGTGGCCCACAGACACAGGAAAAGACGCTCAACATCACTAATTATTAGAGATATGCAAATCAAAACTACAATGAGGGCTTCCCTGGTGGCACAGTGGTTAAGAATCCGCCTGCCAATGCAGGGGACAAGGGTTCGAGCCCTGGTCCAGGAAGATCCCACATGCTGTGGAGCAACTAAGCCCGTGCACCACAACTACTGAGCCTGCGCTCTAGAGCCCGCAAGCCACAACTGCTGAAGCCCGCATGCCTAGAGCCCGTGCTCCGCAACAAGAGAAGCCACTGCAAGGAGAAGCCCACGCACCGCAACGAAGAGTAGCCCCCACTCTCCGCAACTAGAGAAAGCCTGCATGCACAGCAACGAAGACCCAACTCAGCCAATAAATAAATAAATAAATTTATTAAAAGAAAAAAAAAAGAGTTAAAAGTTTGTCGCGGTGATGTTGTTTAAAAAAAACAAACAAACAAACTGCAATGAGGTATCACCTCACACCAGTCAGAATGGCCATCATCAAAAATTCTACAAACAATAAATGCTGGAGAGGGTGTGGAGAAAAGGAAACCCTCCTATACAGTTGGTGGGAATGTAAATTGGTGTAACCACTGTGGAGAACAGTATGGAGGTTCCTTAAAAAACTAAAAATAGAGCTACCATATGACCCAGCAATCCCACTCCTGGGCATATATCCAGAGAAAACCATAATTCGAAAGGATGCATGCACCCCAGTGTTCACTGCAGCTCTATTTACAATAGCCAGGTCATGGAAGCAGCCTAAACGTCCATTGGCAGAAGAATGGATAAAGAAGATGTGGTACATATATACAACGGAATATTACTCAGCCGTAAAGGGAACAGAATAGTGCCATTTGCAGAGATGTGGATGGACCTAGAGACTGTCATACAGAGTGAAGTAAGTCAGAAAGAGAAAAACAAATATCATATAATATTACTTATATGTGGAATGTAGAAAAATGGTAGAGATGAACTTATTTGCAAAGCAGAAATAGAGTCACAGAAGTAAAGAACAAACTTATGGTTTCCAAGAGGGGAAGGGGAAGTGGGATGAATTGGGAGATTGGGATTGACATATATTTGCTACTACGTATAAAATAGATAACTAATGAGAACCTACTGTATAGCACAAGGAACTCTACTCAGTGCTCTGTGGTGACCTACATGGGAAGGAGATCTATAAAAGAGGGGATGTACGTACACACACGGCTGATTCACTTTGCTG
The DNA here is from genome assembly GCF_008692025.1 of Phocoena sinus. Classification (NCBI taxonomy): domain Eukaryota; kingdom Metazoa; phylum Chordata; class Mammalia; order Artiodactyla; family Phocoenidae; genus Phocoena; species Phocoena sinus. The sequence goes on from NC_045769.1 coordinate 114,495,130, forward strand.
TACAGCAGAAACTAACACAACATCGTAAAGCAACTCTACTCCAATAAAAATTAATTTTAAAAAAGCGTTCATGTGTTTTTTAAATTTTTTGACAATTCTCTAAACTAAAAGATTTTATTTTCAATAGTTTTTCATTTTCTATTATTCATGATGCTTCCTGATGTTAGAAGTATGATTTTATCTTCAATGCTCCTTTTAAATACAGAAGTTTCTGGGGAAGTGTGGGTGGACAGACCCTGTGGGTGCCTCAGAGTTTCCTGATATCACTTCTAATGTTTTTCCTCACCTGGGGCACCTCCCCTACTTTGTCTGCCTGGGAAATTCCAATTGGTGCTTCCAGATCCTACGCACATCCCCCCGCCTCCAGAAACCTTCCATGTCTTCTCCAGGGATAGTGGTGCATGCTCAGTGAATTTCAACTATTATATTGTTATTATTATTATTATTATTATCCTCCCCGCTCTGGAAGGCAAGGGAGTGGCTTTTATCTCTCCATCTCTGGTCGCTGGCCCAGAATGTCAAAGTAAATCAATCAAACTGCGTATTGAGTAAGTATTTCTCTGCCCTTGGCATCAGCTTCTCATCTGTAAGACTGGGATGTGAGTGGCACTCTCTCCTCTGGCAGGCGACTGACTAGATGACTCGAAATGGTTCCCATGCACCACCCTTGCCTGCCCTGCTGGAGGCTGGAGAATTACCTTCGGGTGTTTGCATTCCCAGCATCCACCAGGAGTGGCCACGTGACCCACTTCTGGCCAATGAGACACCAACAGGGGACTCGGGGAGACCCTCTACCTTCCTGACAGAGTTCAGGCAGCCATTTTGCCACCACGAGGCAAAAAGTAGGCCCGTGCTAAGGATGATGAGCTGAAAGCTGGAAAGAGCCCAGTCCTCGTTGGCATCACCAGCAGCTGAGCAAGCAACCACCCATTTCCAGAATTCTCATCTGTTAGAAAAAGAAAGCTCCACTTGTTTGAGCTACAGTACGTTGTGTTTGCTAAGGGAAGCCAAGCACACTGCTGATGCCTATGAGCCTGCTTTAAGATGCTCATCAAATATGGCCTCCCCTCCCTGCATTTCCTCTTCTCTTTCCTTCCTTGCCTTTGAAAAAGAAAGCTGAGGGTACAGGAAGACACTGCATGTTTGAGCCGAGGGCCTGATGTTAAGAGAGCCACTGGCCCGCATAACAGAACCTAAGCCTTTCTCACCTTCTCTACCCCAGAGAGGGGCTGGGAGCCACACATGCCCTGGGTGCCCAGACAAGACAAGCAAGACCCGGGGGTGCAGCTGGGAGAGGGTGGAGGGGGAGGCCCACAGACTCAGGCCCTGCAACCAGCGGAGGGCCCAGCCGGGGTAGGGCCACTGTCTGTCTGTGACAAGCGAGCGGGGAGGGGGCCCCAGGTCTTGGGCTCACCCAGACTCCTCCACTCCTGTCAGGGGATGAAGGAACTGCCCTCCTTCAGCCCCCAGGAACTAACATTTATTGAGTGTCTACTCTGTATCAGGTTCTTTTCGTCTTCACGAGAGCCCTTTGACATCAAAGTTCTCATCTCCGTTTATAAAGGAGGAAGCCGACGGACAGGGAGGCCCAGGAGAGGCTTCCCAAGGTCACGCGGCTAGGAAGTGGGGGAGTCGGGTCCCCTCCCAGAGACAACACCCGCAGTGGGATGTGTTGTTGCAGAGGTCGGTTCTTCCCTGTGTCCCACACAGGCACTATTCAGCCCCAGCTGACTGCCTCTGTCCTGGCTCAGCCTGGCCCTCCCGGGACACCCTCCCCGCTCCGTGGGCACCTGGTTCCAGCTCCCAGGCTCAGCCCTGGCCCTCCGGCAGCATAACTCATTGCCCCTGGCTGAGAGCTCAGCCCTGACAGATGGGTGTCTTCACCCGTGTCTCCGGATGAGTAAATTGACTCTAGGTGCAGCGAGGACACCACGCTGACCGGCAGAAGAGCTGGGAGGGGCCGCAGGGGATGTTTCCAGGTGAAGGCCAGGCCTCCAGAAACACGTGGTCTCTGCCCTTCTCTCCTCCCCGACGCTTGGCCCTGCAAATTGGCTTTGACCTTCCCTGCCCTGCCTTTGAGCCTCTCCCCGTTCGCTCTGAAACGACAAAGGGAGGAGGAGGGGCCGGGAGAGGGCCCCGCCCCTGCGGCGCAAGGCTCGCCCTGTTTGCACAGTTGGGGGCTCGCTGCTCACCCCACCTCTGGGAGAAAGACCCAACGAGGTCATCCGTTTACTCTGGGCTTAGCGGCTCCTAGCGGGAACTCTTTTCCTCCGAGATGGAAAGAAAGCAGACAATCTGTCAGGTGAACCCGCGACCCTGTTCCCAAAGATGTCAGGGCCCTTCCGTGAGCCAGCCTGTGAGGCCAGTGGGTCCCTGGCGCAAGGAGGGAGCTTCCTGAAACGAAACAGAGGCCGAGGCTGGAGCACAGCGGTCCCCAGTTTGTAATAACCCCTAAGGGAAAAGACTGTGATGAAGACTGGGCACATGTATATGCATCACTGAATCGCTTTGCTGTACTCCTGAAACTAACACAGCACTGTAAAGCAACTCTACTCCAATAAAATTTTTAAAAAGGTAACTTTCCATACTGCAAAAAATAAAAAGAACTAACTACATTTGTTTTTAAAGTGGGAACCGGGGGCTCAGCTGATCCCTGACTGTCCTCTGCTGATGCGGCCAACAGGCCAGTCGGGGAAACCGAGGCACAGAAGAGGGATCCGGGACGTGGTGGCTGGAAGGAGCCCGGGCCGCTGGCCCAAGCCCTCACTCTTCACGTGGGAACAATGAGACGAGAGGACTGCTGGAGTGTGATTTCCGCCGCTTCTCCGGTGCCTCTAGTGGATACGTGGGGGCATTTGGGAGCCATAACTGTCCCCACCAACAAACTGCTGCTTTTGATGGATTATTAGAGTATTTAAGCGGCTGAGCAGACAGGGCTGGTCCTTCCCACGTTTATGTGACAAGCTACCACCCCCGGAAGATGGGGATGCTGGGGAGGCCTTACCCGCAAGCGTTCGCGCCTGGCCGTCAGGACTCCCGCGTTCCACCCGCCCTCCCTGGGCTACAGGTTTCTTGTCCATCAAACAAGACGTGAGATGCTCTCCGTGGCCCTTCCCCTTCCGGGGCCTGAAGCCCGGGCCCACTCTGAGCCCCGAGGGGCCTGTGAGGCGATGGGAGGGGCGCCTTGGCTGGGTGACGATGTCGGGCCCTGGGAAGAGAGCTCCGTGGCGGCACCGCGGGCCTGGGGTCACGCCGACCGCACCGGTTCACAGCCGGTCACTCCCCAGACGCGCGGCCTCAGGCAGGTGACTCAGCCTCCTGCGCTGAGAAGTGACCCCACGCAGCCTCCCTCACTGCGGCTCCTGGACGGGGGGGTCCTGGGGAGCAGCAGCGTGAGGTCCTGCCCGCCCCCAGGCCTCCTTCTCCCAGGCCCCCACCCCTGGCCTCTCTAGGAGGAGACGCAGCCTCCTTGCCACCCAGATGCCAGGTCACTGTGCAGCCTGCAGGGGAGAGCCGGAAGCACAGACGAATGTAATGAGTCCCTAAAACCAGGAGAAGCTGAAGGAGGAAGGGTGGGAAAAGGCCCAGAGCCTGGCGGAGCAGGCGTCCACTGACCGCAGGGCCATCTCCCAGAGGATCCCCAGCACTGCCTGGGCACCAGCCAGGCCCTCGACGGCAGCGATGGATCAGATGTGCCTCCAGCCCCCAGCTCTCGAGATGCTCAGAGCTTGATATTCATGAGCCTGGGATTCGCCAACAGGAAGAAATCAGAGACCAAAATTCTCTAACCACACAATACCAGGGTCCAGAGCCAGTGACCCAGAGGGGATGGGGGTGGCTTCCCAGGACTGCCTGAGGACAAGCCCCCTCCCGACCCCCCCTCCCGGATCCCCAGCTGAGCTGTGTACGAGCTGTGTGGCCCTGGGCAATTACTTTTCTTCTCTGAGGCTCATCTCACCATATAGAACATGGAAATAAAAGGGCATCTGCTCTGTAGGCTTTTGTAAAGATTTAATAGCATGTATATAAACTGTCCAACAAACAAAATAGCTCCATAAACATTTAGAGGGTCTGAATACCCCTCCCTGTTGTTGTTTTTTAACTTTTTTTATTGAAGTATAGTTGATTTACAATGTTGTTTTAATTTCTTCTGTAGAGCAAAGTGATTCGGTCATACATATACATACATTCTTTTTTATGTTCTTTTCCTTTGTGGTTTATCACAGGATACTGAATATAGTTCCCTGTGCTCTACAGGAGGACCTTGCTGTTTAGCCATCCTCTATGTACTAGTTTGCATCTGCTGACCCCAAACTCCCGATCCCGCCCTCCCCCATGCCTTCCCCCTCGGCAAGCACAAGTCTGTTCTCTCCGTTTGCCCCTCGCTGTTTTAATATTCACTTTGCTCTTTCTCTTGTCCTAGACTTCCACGTGGAGCTACCAGTATTATCCAAGGACAAAACGGATGAGAATAATGGCAACATAGTAACCATACACTGAGAATTTCCTCTCTGCTGGTTAGTGTTTTATCCCCACTTTAGAGAAGAACAGAGAGGTTAGAGAGCCAGCTCCAGGCCCCCAGCTAGGAAGTAGGAGGGTCGGGATTTGAACCCAGGTCAGGATGGGGCTGGCGGCCTCTGGGTGATATTCTCCTGATACTTGCTTCCCATCTCCGGGCACCCACAGACTCTTCCTTTCCGGGGGGGAGCCTGCAACGAGGAAAGAGAGCCAGCTCGGGCCTCCAGGGGCCACCCTGCTTGTACAGACAGGAATGGAGGGTGAGGCAGCAAAAGACTCATCAACCCTTCTCCGCTTCCGAGCTCCTGGAAGCAGGGTCAAGACCACCTCCCGAGGACCCCAGTGTTTAGGCACTCCTAGCATCTGGGGAAAGACTCAGAGATGCAGGCACCAAAGAAGGAGTTTCCAGCTGCACTTGTAACACCGCTGGCCTCAAAGACACACTGCAGACTCCACTCATCCCTCACTCTCCATTTTTCTTTTTAAGGTTGCCCCAGCTTCAGCCGAATAAGTGTGGTCCAAAGGCCTGGCCAAGACTCTTCCTGGACCGGCCTGCCACAGCCGTGTCTCTTTCTCAGGTGGCCAATTCTATCCGCCCACATTCCTGGCTTCTGGAAAGGGCTCCAGCCTGTCTTCCTGCAGCTTCTACCTGCCAGCCAGGTTCTGGCCACCGAGAGCGGCGTGTACCCACGCACGGGGTGGGTGGGAGGGCAAGATCCAGTCAGAGGGACTGGGGTTGCGTGGCAGCCGCTCCAGCGACCAGCTGAGTGACACCGCACACGGGACCTGGGCTCTCGGGGCCTCGCTTCCCTTATCTGTAAAGTGGGGACAAGAGTCTCTGCGGAGGGTTCTTACGGGGATCAAATGAGATGACACAGTGCCCAGAACCCCAGTAATGATTATTTGCCATTATTCTTGTGATTTCTTCATCTGTGTCTGCAGTGCCTTGAAAGTAGCCGCGGGCTGCAATCATGAACTGTCTCCTTGCTACGACTCATTTTCTTCCAGCTGAGCGCACGCAGCTCTTCCTTTAACCGCCACCCTATTGCTGGTCTCAGACTCTGAACATCCTGGCCAGCCTTCCTCAAGTCTCCAGGTGGGAAAACTTGGTGGAAAAGCAGCCAGGCTCCTTTCGATTGTTTACGGACAGACCTATAGATACGGAAGGAGCTTGAACAAAGCAAAGGGTAAAACCAGAACCAATCGTGACCCAGCAAATGCAGGCAGAGCCCAGCTCAGAATAAGAAACTATGGTCCCTTCTGAGGGTTTGAGTTGTCCAAAGGTGGGAAGAGCTGTCTCTGGAGGGAGTGAGCTCCCCATCTCTGGAGGTAGTCAAGGTGGATGACATCACCAGGGATGTTATAGAAGCAATTCCTGCACTGAGTGGGAATTTGACTCACTTGACCAAAATTTACTGGTGAATGCTCTGTGCCACTTTACTCTCCTGGGTATACAGTTCACACTAAACGGAGGACCTGAATGTGGGAAGCATTTCAAAAACAGGGCTACTTTGAAGCTGCTCTTTGCCTCTGCTTTTGCATCTGTGAAATGGGTGGGCAATAACAGTGCCTGCCCCGAGGGCCAGCAGACAGACTCCCCGAGCAGCCTGGCCCACGGCGGGCCTCAGCAAAACTGGCTGCCCTGAGGCTGCGTCGTCATTGTTGTGAGGATTACAACGACGACTGTTCCTGAAATCCAGGGAACGTTTTTCTTCCTTCCTTTCTTTCTTCCTTCCTTCCTTTTTTTTTTTTTTTTTTTGTGGAAGACCCAAACAGCTTGGTATGTATTAAGTCAAGTCCCAAGAATCCGGCCCAGCGAAAAGCCTCACCCAGGGCAGCCGGGACCAGCTGGGACTGGAACCAGAGACCAACAGCACACCAGGTCTTGGACCACGTCCAAAGCCAGCCAGTCGTCAGACACGAGAGGTTTGCTGAATGTACATTATCTGCTGCCATCATTTCTCAGGAATGGTATTCAAGGGCCAAACAGAACCATTTCTCTCTGGAGCAGCTTAACTGCTTTATAGAGGAAACGTTGGTTCTAACCCTGAACCCAGCTAGGCTTTTGGAAGCGGGGGAAATAGAAACTCACAGCCCCTCAGAAAATCTGACGTCAGCTGGCCTCGCTCCTCTGGCATTTGGAATCACGTGGTCTCTACCTGTTCCCCGAACCAGGCGGAACAGGGTTACAGCCGAGAGGATTTAGGTCAATCCGGCTCTGTACTTGGTCCTCGGGGTTGGATAACGGTCTAGACTGATGGTGTTTGGACTCTCCATGAGGCTTTGGGTCCCTAAGACAAGCCCGCATCTGGGGTGTCTCACATGCAGAAAATCTTGGGCCACAGAGTCAGGCCACCTGACTCCTGGTCCCAGCCCTGCCACTCACCAGCTGTGTGACCTTGGGCAGATGACTTAACTTCTCTGAGCCTCCATTTTCTCCTCGGTGAATTGGCACTAAGTCTGATCTCTGAAGAATTGGGAGGACTCAATGAGGCTGTACTCAGTGAAGGGCCAGAACCCAGAGCTCTGGGAAGGGCTGAATCTGGGAGCATGACGCTTTGCACCTGCTAAGCCCACGATCTGTCTATCAGTAAATGTGGGAGTTTGGACAGGCACCAAGAGGACCCAGAAGAAAGGAGTCCCTTCTGGTCAAAGGCTGGGGACTGGGCAGTGGGCCTGGCTGAGGCTTGGGGAGGCTGGGTTTCGGGGAGCTTTGCAGCACCTTCCCGAGGCCTTGGGGGAGGGTCTGGCCTCCTGCTGGAGGACAAGAAGAGAAAGCTCAGGACCAGTGGCCCGAGGAGTCGGGGAGGGAATCAGTGAACGCATGCAGCAGTGAGCGTGGGCAAGGACCACCTGGAAGACACAGCACGGGTTTGGGGGGCCCTGTGTGAGGACTCTGGGCAGCGCAGGGGACTCGCTGTAAATAAGGAAGGCCCAGTCCTTGCCACTGGGGACTTGGGGCTCAGATGCAAGTTCAGTGGTCCTCAGACCTTGGTGAGTACCAGCATTGCCTGGAGAACCAATAAAACCACAGCCGACCGGCTTCCCTGGTGGCACAGTGGTTAAGAATCCGCCTGCCTGTGCAGGGGACACGGGTTCGAGCCCTGGTCCGGGACGATCCCACGTGCCAAGGAGCAACTAAGCCCGTGCGCCACAGCTACTGAGCCTGCGCTCTAGAGTCCGCGAGCCACAACTACTGAAGCTCACGCGCCTAGAGCCTGTGCTCTGCTACAAGAGAAGCCACCACAATGAGAAGCCTGCACACCGCAACGAAGACCCTACGCAGCCAAAAATAAATAAATTTAAAACACAGAAACAAAAACACACAGCCGACCAAGACCTCTGCTCTGGGGAGACGGAGGAGTTTCCCAGTTCCTAGAACAACTAAAAACGCTGGGCGTCGTTTCTCACACGAACAGAAGAGGACTCACAGACAGAGTAAGACAAATACTGTGCAATCTCATTTACATGAGGAATCTAAAAAAATACAACAAACTAGTGAGTATACAAAAAAGACACAGATATAGAGAACAAAGTAGTGGTTACCAGTGCGTGAGGCGGGAAGCAGCAAAACAGGGGTAGGAATTAAGAGGTACAAACTCTTAGGTATAAAATGAGCTACAAGGATATCTTATACAACACCAGGAATATAGCCGATATTTTGTAATAACTGTAAATGGAGCATAGCCTTTAAAAATCGTGAATCCCTGTATTTCACACCTGTAACATATAATATTGTACATCGACTATACTTCAATTTTTAAAATTAAAAAAAAAAAGATGAAAGGACTCAAAAATGGAGAGAAGGGCTTCCCTGGTGGCGTGGTGGTTGAGAGTCCGCCTGCCGATGCAGGGGACGCGGGTTCGTGCCCCGGTCCGGGAAGATCCCACATGCCGCGGAGCGGCTGGGCCCGTGAGCCATGGCCACTGAGCCTGCACGTCCGGAGCCTGTGCTCCGCAACGGGAGAGGCCACAACAGTGAGAGGCCCGCGTACCGCAAAAAAGAAAAAAAAGTGGAGAGAAGAGGCCAGCTGGATAGGGACTTCAGGACCCGAGGAACCACATAGCAGAGAGTTGCCTCATATACCCCAGACCTTGAGCAAAAGCGTCAACAACCCAGAAATACCAATGGACAGAAATGAAAAAAAGAAAAAAAAGCCTGCTCTCTCCAACTAAAGGTTCAGGAAAGGGGCAGCCTAGCAAGATAGAAAACTTTTTTCCAATTGTGGCCAAATATCCAAAACACAAAATTTGCCACCTGAACCATTTTTACAGTTCAGCGGCATTGAGCACATTCACATGGTTGTGCAACCATCACCACCGTCCATCCTGAACTCTTTTCATCTGGCAAAACTGAAATTCTGCATCCATTAAACAGTAACTCCCCAGGCCCCCTCTCAGCCAGCCCCTGGCCACCACCATGGGACTTTATGACTCTATGAATGTGACTATTCTAGGTGCCTCATACAAGTGGAATCATATAATATTTGCCTTTTTGTGACTGGCTTATTTCACCTAGCATAATGTCCTCAAGGTTCATCCATGTTATAGCATGTGTCAGAATCTCCTCCCTATTTAAGCTGAGTAATATTCTATCCTGTGTATGCACTATACCACATTTTGTCTCTACATGCGTCAATGGACCTTTGGGGTGCTTCCACCAAAAGGCTATTACAAATAATGCTTCAGCACACGAATATCTCTTCAAGACCCTGCTTTCAATTCTTTTTGGTATATACCCAGAAGTGGAATTACTGGATTATATGATAATCCCAGTTTTAATTTTTTGAGGAATCACAATATTGTTTTCCATAGTAGTTGAACCATTTTACATTCCCACCAGCAAAGCACATGAGTTCCAATTTCTCCACATTCTCTCCAATGCTTGTTATTTTCTGGGTTGGTTTTCTGTTTTGTTTCGTTTTTGATAGCAATGATTCTAATAGGTGTGAGGTAGTATCTCATTGCGGTCTTGATTTGCATTCCCCTAATGATTATTTATGTTGAATAGATCCTTACTGGCCAATTGTATATCTTCTTTAGAAAAATGTCTGTTCAAATTCTTTGCCCGTTTTTTTTTTTTTTAATATTTATTTATTTATGGCTGTGTTGGGTCTTCGTTTCTGTGCGAGGGCTTTCTCTAGTTGTGGCAAGCAGGGGCCACTCTTCATCGCGGTGCGCAGGCCTCTCACTATCACGGTCTCTCTTGTTGCGGAGCACAGGCTCCAGACGCGCAGGCTCAGTAATTGTGGCTCACGGGCCCAGTTGCTCTGCAGCATGTGGGATCTTCCCAGACCAGGGCTCGAACCCGTGTTCCCTGCATTGGCAGGCAGATTCTCAACCACTGCGCCACCAGGGAAGCCCTCTTTGCCCATTTTAAAATCAGTCTTTGTTGTTGTTGTTAAGTTGCAGCAGTACTTTACGTATTCTGGATGTTAACCCCTTATCAGATATACGATTTGCAATTTTTTTTCTCCCTTTCTATGGGTTGGTTTTCCACTCTATTAATTGTGTTATTTAATGCATAGATTCTTTTTTTATTTCAGTGTGGTCCAATTTACCTATTTTCTGTTTAGTTGCCTTTTGGTGTCATATCCAATAAATCATTCATAAATTCGATGTCATGAAGCTCTTCCCTTATGTTTTCTTCTAAGAGTTTTACAGTTTTAGTTTTTACATTTACGTCTTTGATTTGTATATGGTATAAGGTTCTATCTTCACTCTTTTGCAGGTGGATATCCAATTTTCCCAACAGAATTTGTTGAAGATTATCCTTTCCCATTGAATAGTCTTAGAACCTTTGTCAAAAATCATTTGACCATATATTTGAGGGTATATTAAGATGAAACTTTTAGTCAATAACCACTCTACTCCAATCAAACAGCAGCCAACTGTCCCTAGATAGTGTGTCCTCTTCTCTCCACCTTTCAGAGTCTTCTTATATTTGTTTATATATAGCCTGGAGGATTTAGTTTTGCTTAGTCATAGGAATCAGGGAAAGCACATCTAGTTCATCTTCCTGGCACTAGAAATTCTCTCCTATGTCCTGTATCATTTTGATATATACCAATTTTTTTAGCATTATATTTCCCCTGACCCAGCCCTGGAATCAACCACTTCTCCAAAGAACCGTGGTTCCTTCTATTGGAGGATGATACTTAGAAACCAAGATTTGTGTGCTAGATACACTCATTGCTCCTGAGGTGTCACTGCTTCTAGGCCCTCTCCATGGACAGAGCCAGGAAATGTGTGCATATATACTAACCCATGTATGTGCACATATCTATGTTTATTTATGTGTCCGTTTATACGTGTGCATGTGTGTGTGTGTGCATGTGTGTGTGTGTACACATGAGTTCATACTGACATTTCCAACTCTAACCTAATACCTCGGGGTTCCTTCTAGCATTTCCTCCTTCCTTATTTGTAAGTTCTTTCTCTGAAGTGATAAACCTGTCCTTATCCACAGTTGATTACTTATTTGTTCAACCCTAGCATACATGTACACGCGTGTCAGAACATTAACCTGTACTGTGTGAGAACCACACTCACCAGAGTACAGTGTTTGTGGACAGTCCATTTTATTTAGCCTTACAGAAACCAAACAAAACACTATTTTCCAAAGTTTCTTAGGTAGCTACTTTTACCCCCACCTCCTTAAATGTGATTATGTCACTCATTTGTAATAAAATTTGATTCATCGGTCACAATCTGCGTTCCATTTTGGGTTCCCCTGGTTGACTTTTTAGAATTTGTTTATAGTAAAACTCATTTTTTTGGTGTGGTGTACAGTCCCAAGGGCTTTGACAAATGCATAGAGTTGTACATGCAACCAGCACAGTACCAAACAGAAGAGCTCCGTCACCCCAAACTGCCTCTGAGCTGCTCCTTTGTACTCGACCCCTCTCCCCAACCCTGCAGTCACCTATTTGCTTTCTGTCCTGATAGTTTATCTTTCGCGGAATGGCACATAAATGGAACCATAGGCTATGTTATCTTTTATTTCTAGCTTTATTCACTTAGCAGAATGCATTCATCCATGTAGTTTTGTCCTATTATCATTTTTTTTTATCGCTGAAGAGTGTGCCATTGTAAGGATCTAGCTTGCTTACCTGTTCCCCTCTTGAAAAACATCTAGTTTGTTTCTAGTTTGGGTTGATTATGAATAAAGCTGCTATGAACATTCGCATACAGGTTTTTGTGTGGACATCAGTTTCCATTTCACCTGAGTAAATATCTAGAAGTGAAAAGGCTCGATCGTATGGTAGGGCTGTGTTGGACTTTTTGAGAAACTGCCAACTGTTTTCCAAAGTGGTTGTACATTTCTGCGTTCCCACCAGTAACGTATGAGAGACCCCGTTGTATCACATCCTTGTCAGCCTCGGCACGGTCAGTTTTGTCGGTTTATTTTGGCCAACCTAATAGGTGTGTCTTGGGATCATTTTAATTTGCATATCTCTGACCATTAGCTGCGCTGACCATCTTTTTCATGGGTGTATTTGCCACTTGTATGTCTTCTTTTGTGCATTTTTAATTGGGTGATTTATTTCCTTATCATTGACTTTTGAGAGTTCTTAATATACTCTGAACCCAAGCCTCCTCTTCATTTTGAAGAAGTTCTAAATTTTGGTAGATTACAATATATCGATTTTTCTTGTTGCAGATTATTTTTTTGCCTAACCCAGGTCACGAATTTTTTCTCCTAGAAATGTATAGTTCTAGATTGTACATTTGGATCTACGGTCCATTTTGAGTCATTTTTTGGTATATGGTGTGAGGTATGGATCGAAATTCATTGTTTGCCTATGAATGTCCAATTATTTCAGCACCAGTTGTTAAAAGACTGTCTTTTGGCCATGGAATTGCCTTTGCCCTTCTGTTGCAAATCACCTGGCCATTTATATGGGTCTATTTCCAGGCTCTCGATTCTGTTTATTGATCTATGTGTCTATCCCATTGCCAATACCACTCTGTTTTGATTGCTGTTGTTTTGAAGAAATCAGGTCATCTAAGTTCTCCAATATTATTCTTTTTTTTCTATAAATTTATTTATTTTATTATTTTGGCTGCGTCAGGTCTTTGTTGCTGCGCATGGGCTTTCTCTAGTTGTGATGAGCGGGGGCTACTCTTCAATGTGGTGCGTGGGCTTCTCATTGTGGTGGCTTCTCTTGTTGTGGAGCACGGGCTCTAGGTGCGTGGGCTTCAGTAGTTGTCGCACACGGGCTCAGTAGTTGTGGCTCGTGAGCTCTAGAGCGCAGGCTCAGTAGTTGTGGCACATGGGCTTAGCTGCTCTGCAGCACGTGGGATCCTCCTGGACCAGGGATCGGACCCGTGTCCCTTGCATTGGCAGACGGATTCTTAACCACTGTGCCACCAGGGAAGGTCCTTCAATGTTAATCTTTCTTCAAAATTATTTTGCTCTTCTGGTTCCCTGGACCCCAGGATGCCCCACCCTGCCTGCCTGCTGGGAGACCCCACCACCTGCCCTTGCAGTTGACCCTCAGGCTATTTTCTCTCTCCTGCCCCTCGTTCCCCTCGGCCGAGCAGTTGCCATGGTTTCCCCGCTCCACCTTGGCTCTCTCATATCCTCCCAGTCCCTGGCTCCCCCGCACTGACGGCCCCCAGGTTAATCCTTCATGGTCTCAGGCCACCCCCAGCAGGCCTTTCCACCCACAGGCCTGGTCTGACCACGTGGTTTCCTTGCATTGAGACCCTTGGACCCTCTCCTTGGACCCTCTCCTCTGTCATCCAGTTCAACCTCTGTCTGCCCAGAGCAGAGGACACAGGCTCAGAGTCAGAGAGACTGGATTTGACCCTGGCCACACCCCCTCTTATGGCCGAAGTGGCACGGCCAAGCCAACCTGGAGAGGGGGAAAGCCCTCTGCACACACTCTGCCCGTCCCACCACCTCTGGCTGCCTCTCCATGTCGGCCAAGTGATCACAGCAGACCCTGTGGGCTGCTGTCAGCTCTTGTGCTATTGCCCGGTGGGGCTGAGAAATTTCCTCTTGAATGGGGCCCCAGATCTGCTGTCGGGGCTGGGCTTGGAGGAGGCTGTGGCTTATCAGAGCCCCGTTCAGGCCATCCCCCTGGACTGGGGCCCAAACGGGCTCTCACCTGGACAGGCTGCTGGCACATGGCCGTGCCCTCATGCCTTCACTCACTCAGTGATGGCGAAGCCACGTCTGAGGTCGTTCAAGTGAGCGGTGTGACCGGCTCTCCAGTTGAGAGAGCACTGCCAGCCGCGTGCCCCTCTGAACTGCCGCCCATGTCGTGACGTGGGAAGGAAGCTCAGCAGCAACAGGACGCACTCAAGCGCACAGGGACGTGGTGGCCACCTGCCCGGTCGTCTGTAAATGCTGGTCTGCAAATTGCCCTCTCTCCACCATAACAATCCAGGCAGACACTCATTCGCTCACTGACTCCACAGACCCATTGGGGGGCGGGGTGGGGGTGGGGGTTGCTGGGAACGCGGAGGAGGTACGGCCCGTGCTCACCCTCGAGAAGCCCACTCTTCAGGAACCCTTGGGGACCACCATGCGCAAACGCCGGGTCGTAGGCATCAAACTCTCTTGGAGTGAAGGGAGCGTTGGCAGCCCTGCGGGGGGCCCTGCCCTGTCCCCGTCCTGCCTTCGGAGCAACCTCCGTGACGCAGCAGCTACACCACTCCTTCACCTTCCACTCACTTCTCAAACCACGTGGTCTGATTTCTCCCCAACCCACCAAAACGGCTCTGGCCAAGGGCCCGTCCGGCCATCTGGTTACTGGGCCTGATGGGCACTTTGCGAGCCCCGCTTGCTTCTCCCGCCCCCCTGCACCCCCACTCCCGGCGCAGGCTCTACCACGGTGCCCCACCCCCGCCCGTTCCCCGCAGGAGCTCCCGGCATGAAACCTCACTGTGTCCTGCCTGTGCGGGACGCCGGCCTCTCCCCACTACCCAGGGCTCCCCAAGGATCTCAGGTTCAAGCCCACCGCCCTCCTCCTCTGGCCAGAGCCCGCCCAACTCTCCGGCCTCACCTGGACTCCACCCCCTCTCTCTGTTCACTCAGCCATTGTGCTCTTCTAGCGTTTTCTCTATCGTTGCATAACAAATTCCCACAATAGTTGGTAGCCAAAACAACAATAGCGTTTATTATCTCACCTGGTTTCTGTGGGACAGGAATTCGGGAGCGGCTAAGCTGGGCCGTTCTGGCTCAGGGCCTCCAGGGAGGCTGCCGTCAGCGGGACTGCAGTCATCCAAAGGCGGGACCGGGCTGGGGGTCCAGGTCCAGGACGGCTCCCTCCCCTGGCGGCAGGGACCCAGAGGGCGGCGTGTCGTCTCCGCCTTCCTCAGACTTGAGGAGCCTGAAGGGGCAGCCACACACCAGAGGGGGAAGAAGTAAATGGGGAAATTATTAAAAAACCAAACATGTTTACCAAGAGGGGCAAGCGCCCAGCTACACATAGCTGAGACCAGAGCAGGAATCTAATTGAATCCAAGAGCCACCCTAGGGTGTGACTGCAGTGCCGTCCCTTTCCTGCTGAGTCCAGGAACCCCCTCCCCTGGAGACCAGCCTTGCCCAGTACAGGGAGGCCCCTCAGCATCCCTGCCGTTCAGCCCCTGCCGGCCCCTGTCCTGAGATCTCCACGCTCCAGGGCAAGGCAGACGCTAAGAAACGGGGCCTCCCCTCTGCCGGGGCATCGTCCCGTGGCTCCCCTGCCCTGCCTTATCGGTGACACTGTGTTGGCTCTGACGACCAAGGCAGGGTGGCTCTGAGCTCCTCTGCATGCCTGCGGGGCCCCAGCCTGCCCCCCTCCTCCCCTCTCAGGCTCTCAGCCGGTGTCCTCCCCCACGTCCTGCGTGGGCAGCTGGTGCTTCAGCTTTGCCAGTCCTCGCACTGGATGCCACATCCTGCAGGCCTCGGCCTGGGCATCCCTCGGCTCTCCCGGAGCCTCCCTGGGCCCCGCTCCGCCAGGGGTGCACGGGGGTGTACCCGGGCTGCGGGTGGGCCTGGCACGGTGCCCAGAGCTCCCCTGGGCAGCTAAACAGGCAGAAAGCAGGAGTGGATACCTGCAAGCTGGGGCTGCAGCCTCGGATGTGTGTCTTCACAACCAACTCGAGCAGTTTCTGGTTTGTGTTGTTTCCTTCACGCTCTCCGTGCGGAGGCCCCCAAGGTTCCGAATCTGGCCACCCCTCCACTGGGGCTCTCCTGCTCAGGGGCTGCTCAGAAAACGTGTTCTGGGCACTTCTATTTCCAGGGCTGGAGGCCCCTGCCTGACCCCTCCTCCGCCCAACTCCCAGCAGCAGCCCTGGGGAGCTCAGGAACGGAGTGGTTTACAGGAACCACTGACGTTTGTAACTGATCACCAAAGTGGCATCTATTCACTGTGGAAAATTTGGAAAACACATAAAAGCAAAAATAAAATAAAGGCAAATCAAGTAAAATGAAATAAGGTAAAGTAAAATAAAATTAGAGTAAAAAAAAGTAAAGGAAAATAAAGAAAAAGTAAATACAAAAGTAAAATTACAAACTAAAATAAAATTACAAAGTAAAATAAAGTTCAATAAAATTAAAAAGTAAAGTAAAATTACAAAGTAAAATAAAATAAAAAGGTAAAATAAAGTTAAATTAAATTCAAAAGTAAAATAAACTAAAATAAATCCCTTGTAATTCCACTAGCTGCAGGTGTGTGCTTCTTACGTTCTGGAATACTTCCTTTCAGGCTTTTCTGTGCCTCTATACTTTAAGAAACAAAACCCAAGTGGGTGATATCGGGCACTACTTTGACGCCTGTTAAGTTGGGCAGCTCTGCAGGACACCACGTCCTCGTGTTTTCTCACAATACCCAGAGCACAGCCCGGCCGCACCCCCTGATGTAGGGAACCGATCCCACATAGATGTGCATTGGGGTTGTTTCTAATTTTTCCTCCTTTTATGCAAGACTCCACCTCGTGACCCTCCTCACAGCAGATTAAGACTCTGGAAGCATTTGAAGCTCTCACCCGGCCTTCTCCCCAGAAGGTACATGATTCAATACAAGCAGTAAAATCAGTGTAAGGACATCTGGCAAAGTCCTCGCTTTCCCCTGTTGCACTAGGCCTTGTTTGAAGTGTTCCACTCATTCTTCCATTTATTTTCTGCTCATTTCTGGGGAGGGAAGGCCCCGGCCTTTGCCGACATCCTCAGTACAGACGACGGCTTCCCGGCTCGGCTGTGACGCTCACCTTCGGGTCACTTGCAGGATCAAGGGCTCTCCCACGTGGAAGCCTCACTCACTATGGAATCCATCACCTGTCCCACACCTGCACTGCATCACCCTCTGCTGAGTGACTGATTCCTGCCAAATGCGCCCACCTCCCCTGTCCCCTGTGCAGCTGGCCGGTGTCAGGATGACGGGTAAACCAGGGGCACGACCGTCTCGGGAGCAGATGTCCTGGGCCCTGGGGTGGGCCTGAGCCCAGAGGTTTCAGGGCAGGAGCAGAACGTCCCTGGGCCTGTGACGGGGGAGATGCTGAGAGAGGCCAGGGGCTCAGAGCACCGACACCCACGTAGCCTCGCCCAGGCTGCCCCCAGACACGCTCGCCAGTCCTCGACGGGGCCCGTGCCGCCTGTTCTTCCCTCTGAGATCCTCCACCCATGCCTGCCCGCTGAGATCCCACTCACCCTTCCACATGGCCCCGACCCCGTGGAGCCCTCCGGAAGACTCCCGTCCCCGGGCACCTGTGTGGGCCTCCCCATGGTTCCCGTGACAGCACCCCTGGGAAGCACGAGGGTGTGTCCCTCACTGGGCTGTGACCTCTGACAGCAGCGGCCACAGCACAGGGCTCAGCAGAAGAGTTTGCGACGGAATGACCCAGCACAATGGAGGGAGAGGGGGATCGAGGCTCGTTTTTCTTTGCTTTTTTACCACCCAGCTCAGTGACACCCCAAAACCAGAAGCACAGAAATGCACCCAGAGCTGGAAACTCAGGAATAGAGGAGTTCTTACCTGTGGTGGAAATGTGCAGAAATCCCAGAGTCAGCAACGGGGTCACCAGGACCCCCACCCCCCAGTACCAAGCCCTCAGTGCCCAGCACTGATGGGACCCCCCCTTTCCTGAGGAGCACTGACTTGCTTCCCCCTCAGGACAGGCTCCTTCCTCCAGGTGGGCCCTCGTCCCCACGGCAGTGTCTCTGTCTATGTGGTCACCCCATGTGACCCCAGCTCAGCACCAGCATTCAGCAAGCTAACTTGTTAAGGAATCCTTTAAGGGCGGCTCCAACGCCAACTCTTCCAGGAAGCCATCCTTGACTGCTTCAGCCTTCAGCGATCTCTTCTTCCTCTGGTCCCTCAGAGCAACTATTCTTGGTACCACACTCACATGACATTACAATTTGGTTTTTTAAAAAAAAATTTCTCCGAGGAATGCATAAGCTGGTAAAGGCAGGATTGGACAAAGCTGGACATTGAACCGTGAGGCAGGCCCTTCGAAGGCTGGGCCAAGCGGTGAGGCACTCTGGGCAGAAGTGGCCGAACCTCTCTCCACTGCACCCTGTTGCTGGCTGTCCCCCGGCAAGGGCAAGGGCGTGGCCTGGCGAGGAGGCTCCTGCTGCTGAGGCCACCCTGGGGAGCACCCCCCGCCCCACCCAGGGATGTCTGCGGTCCACACTGCCTGCAGCTGGGCAGCTGGCCCTTCCTCACAGAAGGATCTGCAGCGAGGCTGGGGAGGGGGCCAGGGCGTGTGCATCTCCACCGTCCACCACAGACAAGAATGAAAAATTTCAAACAAACATGGAACAATTTTAGCACACAGTTCGAGGACTGCCAAGCGATGGCTCGGAGGCCGAATCTGGCCCACTACCTGTTTTGGAAACTGTTTTACTGGGACACGGCCTCGCTCATTCTTTTTGTTCTACGTCTATTGCCTGTGGCTGCTTTGGCCCTGAAACAGCCATAGAGATTAAAATAGTCCCAACCCGGCCCTTTGCAGACAAAGTGTGCTACCCTGGCTCCAGCAGATACTTGTGGGGACAGAAGCCCCGCTCAAGGTGGCTTCTCTGGGAAATCACACACCACACACACACACACACACACGCGTGCAAGCCCACGTATGGGCACACGCTGGCATACACACGCGTGCACGCACGCACGCACACAGGCACCCCCGTGCTGCATCAAGTATTCTGGCCATAGCTGACCGGTCTCAGAGAGTGTTCCTGACCCAAGTGGAACCAATCAGATTCCTTCTCACCAGGAATTTGAAAGCCAGTCTCAGGTACGTTTGTGGCTTTGCTCGAAGACAAAGGTCTCCAGAGCTGCCCTGATTCCAACGCTGATGACATTGTCGCTTTAAGGCATCGTTAATGGCCCGCGGGTCTTCCCTGTGCGGGTCCCTCACAAACACTCCGAAGTCTATGTGTCAAAAACTGTGTCAAGTCACCGCCTGTGGTGAGCAGCCTCCAGGATGGCCCCCACGACCTTGGCCTCCTGATTCCTGATCCGCGTGAGCTCCTCTCCCATTGAATAGAAGCTGATCTGTGACACCGAGAGAACACAGGGGAGCTCCCCTCTGGCCGCCGTGTGGGTGAGCAGCTGCCAGGGCATCTGGTGAGGGAACAGGCGAGGACCCCCGGTCAGCGCTGCCTTGTCCACATTGCCAAGGAGCCACCTGGAAAGACAGGCTCCCAGCCTCAGTCAAGCTTTCGGGGGACCAGAGCCCCGGACAACATCTTGACTTAACCTCAAGAGACATCTCCAGCCAGGACCACACTGCTAAGCTGCTCCCAAATTTCTTACCCGCGGAAACCGTGAGTGGTATTAAATGTTGATTAAGCCATTAGGTTTTGGAGTAATTTGTCACAGACAACTAACACCCTCTACAAACCGATTTGCCCTCCAGTGTCCTTGTTTCCTCCCCATCTTCAGATCTCAATAGTCACAGAGTTCGTTTTTTCTTCCCTGCATCCCACCTGCTGATTCGATCTTACGACGTCTCTCACTTTTCATCCTCTGTTCTCTGGTCCCTATTTCCAGCAGCCTCGGAGCGAGAAGGGCCCTTTACTGAGAATCCACTGTGTGTCAAAGTACCTACTGTGTGCCCTACTCCTGATGCAGAATTTGAGTACTCACGAAAGAGTCATGACAGCTGGATGAAATAGGTTTGTTGTCCCCGCTTTACAGCTGAAGCGCCTAGGAGGCTGAGAAGCTCAGTAACCTCTCTGAGTCACCCCAGTTGGGTAATTAGGGAATCAAGTTAGAACCCAGGTTTGTCCCAGAGCCCACACTGGTTGCCAGCCGGGCACTGCCGCAGCTCAGCCCATGTCCTCTGTGTGATGGCCCCGGGGGCTCTGGACGTAAACCCTTCTCCCCCTTCTGCCTTCCTGGATTCATCTTTGATGTCACAAGCAACTCTGCTTGCAAGGCAGGTCTGACCTCTCTCTCTCAAGTTACCAAGGGCCCCCACCCTAGTGTCCCTGTCCTGTCCATCCTGCAGAGCTCAGCTCAGCTGGCCCTCCTCACGGAGCCTCCTGACCCCTCTCCTTGCACGCCTGGAACTCTTCTCTCCTGCCGGTCACCTGTTGGTTCTTGCTTTACAGAAGGTGGTACACATGCTTGATGCCCTGTAATCGCCCACAGGCTCTTAAAGAGAGACTTCTAGGCCTGCCTGGGACGCCCAGGTCCATGAAAAGGGATTTGTATATGTAGGTGGAGTGACTGCAGCATAATTAATGACTGAGTCTATGAGGGAACATGCACAGAAATCAATGAATCAGTAATCAATAGCTCTGTAAATGAGTGACTTAGGTCATGAATGATTGGTTGGTTGATTGAATGGGACAGTACCTACGTTCTGTATCCCAGTTTTATGTATATATATATATATATATATGTCATAGCAAAATATTTTATTATATACATAATTGGGGTAATATTCAAATATTTAACAAGCAGTACAGCATGGGCACCAACCAATCAGGGAGGACACCCCCCCCCATAGGGCTAGATCAGGTCCTGAGGCCCCCACTGGACCCTGGAGAGGTCAGGGGCATGTCCCAGGGAAGGACCAAAATGGCCAGGGGGGAGGGGAGCTTGAGAAGCACAGCTCTTCACCCACTTTGCAGAAGCGTCTCTGCAAAGATGCTGGCGGATGCAGCCCTGCACGTGGAGTTTCCTGAGCACGCCCATGGCCAGCCCTGGGCTGAGAGTCACGCTCAGGTCATTCCATCCTCAAAGAGCACGAGAAGGCAGGAGGGACTGGCCACTGGCCCATGTTCTGGTGAGGACACCCAGACAGACTCAGAGGCTGAGCTGCTCATTGGAGGTCGCACGGCCAGAAAGTGGCTGAACCAGGCCCTGGACCCGGCCCGCGGAGGTGTCCAGCGTGCGGCCACACAAGTGGTGGATTGCCGGCTTGCTGCACCTGCGCAGGTACTGGGAGGGGCCCGCAGGACGGCGTGATTTTCAGGATTGGTGGCTTGTCTCCCCCCAGAGTCGGGGCATCCCCCCAGGCGCCAGGTTTGGGGGGTGGGGTGTTTGAGGGTCCCTGGGGCAAACCCGGGGATTGGGACGAACCTGGGGATTGGTTGAGGTGCTGGCTCTCAGGAGGCGTGGCCTGAGCCAAGCGCCGCCCCCGTCCCAGGGTCCTCCTCTCCAGAGCTGGGACGCTCGCCCTCCTCGAGCTAGATCTTCAGAGGAGACACAGGCGTGCACCTGGCAATGGGGCCACGGCAACTCCTGACAGCGTCTTCCAGGAACAAGAGCTTTTGGCAGGACTGACCCCATTCGCCACTGGCCACTGTGGGACTTTGGGCATCTACAAAAGGGGGCGACGGGAGCAGGTATTGCCTTTCAGGTTTGGTCTGAAGCTCAAAGAAACGACCTATAGGAAGGGATCCGGACACATTTCCTGTCACTCTTTTAAACGATATAGGTCCCGGGCAGTGTGGAAAGTCTGAGAGTGAAAGGGACCAACGGACAATTGAGCCTGTCCAGCCCCCCTGGGCTCGCCCCCCGCCGCCTCCCTCACCCCTCCAAGCTCTTCAGAGGGCGGAATAATTTCTCCTTCGTTTTCACTTCTAATCACAAAATAATTTTGGTGCCCAGAAGCCTTCCCCTCTCGGAGGAACATTTGTGCGGGATGATATCAGCCTAATTAAGTGCTGCAGCTCCGGGGCTTCAATGTCTCCGCAGACCCGCGTGCTCCCGGCCAAGCCGCGCCGGCCGGCCGGCCGCCTACCTGCCCACGCGGCTTCTGGAGCCTTCCGCGGCACCCCCCTCCCGCCAGGACGGATGACTTGAGCGGGCGCCAGGAGGCGGCGGACCAGGTGTCCGCTCGTCGGGGCCGGAGGGGGCGCGCTCTGCGCTCTCGGGCCTGAGAGGCGCAGGCAATGCGTTCGTGCTGCAATGCGCCTTTGTTCGCCTTGGCAGCGCTGCGGCCTCCCTGGGGCCGGCCCCATAAAGGGGTTCTGTTCGGGCTGGAGGGCTCATTGTCGAAAATTTGTCCCTCGAAAAATTAGCATGGTACACTGGAGAAAGCGGAACGCCCGGCAAATGACAGCTGCTGGCCCCAGACGAGGGCCAGAAAGTGGGGTTGTGCAGGCGCCCGCTCCCGGGCACCCCTCGCTCCTGGGCACGCCTTGCTCCGGGCCTGCGGTGGGCCCGCGGGTGGCCTCGGGAGCCGGCAGGGCCCAGGGCAACAGGGACAAGAGGCGGGTGCCGCTGCGTTTGGGGTTGGTGGCTTGCCTCCCCTCAGCGTCGGGGCATCCACCCAGGCGCCAGGTTTGGGGGCCTGTGGTGTTCCAGGGCCCCTGGGGCAGAGTCAGGCTCAGAGGGGCAGCTGGCTTGGAGAGGGGTGTGGGTGGGGTTCGGGGAGGGAAAGAGAGACAGAAAGGGAGCGCCTGAAGGTTATGCGGTTAATTGAACGTCAACAGCCACAGATACGATTACGCCCCTGTGCCTTTCTCCCAGTGTGTTGATGGAAAAGTAACTAGATTAAAAGCGCCGGGAGCCCGGGTTGGAGGGGCCGGGCCATGGGGGAGAGATCTCTCCTGAATGCCGACCCCGGGCTCCCCGCAGCCCCAGCAAGGAGGGAAAACAGTCAATTAGGGAGGAGAGAAAAGACAGAGTGAGCTGTGGTTTGGCATTTGCATAAAGGCTGGGGCCCCGAGGCTGCCACCCTTAGTGAGGGAGCGGGCTTCCCAGGGGAGAGGCTGGGGGTGTCATGGGGGTGAGGCACACGGTAACTGTTGAAAGTCTCAGCCAAACACCCTCCGTGAGGCAGGGCCGAGGGCGACCGGGCCTGTAAATGGTACACGCGGGTGTACGTGTGTGCCCACTGGTGTGTGTGTATTTCTGGTTTCACGCTGTTCCCATCTGTGAAGTCGTGGGTATCTTCCCGTGTCCGTGTTTGAAACAGGTTGCACCTGCGTGGCTTGCACTGACCCGACGCTCGCATGGTGTGACCCCAGGTACAGACTTCTGTAGGTGCGCACTGCACCTGGGCACCCCTCGTGGGCTCAGGAGCACGGCCAGGTCAGGGGGATGTGCATCTGCCATCTTGAACCCACCAGCATGGGAAGGCTGGAGCCTCAAGATTCCCTGTGCTTCTCGGGAGCCCGGCCCCGGAACTGGCCCCCAGGCTCACTCCGCATTGGCGCTCCCTGGAAAATCCTTCCTGATCTTTCCAGCCTGCCATTTCCGGGAAGCCCCCTACCCCCGAGCCCAGCACCCCACCCTCTCCCACTCCCCAAGCAAGCAACCTCTTCTCTGTACAGGCAGATTTTAGGCTGAGAGGAAGGAAGGTGAGCAAATCTGGAATCGGACCACTCAGAGGTCGAATGCCAGCTCTCGCTTTGTGACTTGGAACAAATGACTTTCTCAGAGCCACCGGCCACTTACAAGGAGTTAATCAGATCCAGCGACAGGGCTGGTTTAGGAGTTCAATGAGATCCTATGCATAAGTACGAGGAAGTCCTACTTGCACCCCAGCTTTCCTGGGACCGTCCCAAGTCACACCTGTGACCCCAGCAGGATTATTTACTGTGCCTCTACTCTCAAAAGTGTCCTGGCTTTGATAATAAATTATACGGTCGCCCCCAATGTAAGTGGGGCTGGCATAAAAATTTCCCCTTCTCTCTCCTTGCCGTCCCTTCTCTGGCGGTGCGATGGGTTGCTTCACTGCTTCCTGACTCTGGACCCCTGCAGAGAGGCCCTCCTGGAGATGGGAGCATCCCTTCCCCACCCTCACCAGGCCTTGGGACTGGTTGTTGCCCCGTGGACACTCTGTGGCTGAGTGTCCAGGTGCAGAGCTGGCCTCAGGGGCTCCGGTGCAGCTGACCGCCCTCTGCCCGCTGGGTCCACAGCAAGGGACAAACGAGGCCACAGATATCGCTGTAAACCTGGGTGAAACCACCGGACGGTCAAGTTTACGCACCCGCTGTCCAACCGAATCACTCCTTTACTGCAAATGTGACCCCCTGCATATGCGGGCCAGAGGCTGTCAGTCTTTCCCTGATTATCCGGGGATGGGGCTTCGGTCAGCATTTCACCCTAAGAACAGCTCTTATCCCTGTGGGTGAGGGTCTCGCTTAAGTGACCAAGTGGTCCTTCACCACAGATTCCCAAAGAGGCCCTAACTAATTGCTAATTGTTGCTCCCAAGTTTTCGACATTCACCAGTGTAGATGAAGGCCTTCCGTAAATGACTCAGGAGGGCGGCCTGAGGGCGGGGGGGCAGAACCCTGAGGCCTTCGTAGCTAAGATGCACACTGCTTGGAGAAATTGTATCGGTTTAAAGCTCTGCTAATGGGGCTGTGGGCTCTTTCCGAAGTCAGAGACCCAGTTTGCCCTCAGGTCCAACATGCGGGGTTCTTCTCGCCTTCTGGGATCTGGAGCCCTGCGCATCCTGACCTCTCCGTGAGCGAGGCCCACGTTCCTCTAGGGTCTTGATCCCGAACCCCACGCTTCTGGGAGGTCAGCAGGGACTTGATGAGGCACGTGGACTTCACCCTGAGAGCAGTAGGGACCCCGGGAGGGTGTGGGGGACGGGCTGAGGTCTGATTTGCACGCTACCTATTCACTCTGCCCGAAGGGGGCAGAAGACGAGAGACCAGCCGGGGGTCGACTGCAGGAGTCCAAGCCAGAGGAGGGCGGCCCGGACCAAGACACGGGGCGCGGGGGTCTTAAGAGGAGGAGGGCGAGCAGATGTCTTGGGGGCAGTTCCTCTGGTCCTCAGAAACAGGCTGCATGGGGGACTGCTGGACGAGGAGAGCCGGGGTGACTCCCAGACTTCCAGCTGTGGGGAGGGCCGTGGAGGAAGGGGCAGGGGTAAGCTCAGGAGAGGGCTGCCCCTCCCCACACCCCCATCCCCCTGGCCTCCAGCCGGATTGTGATGGCGGCCAGGCCTGTGCCCTCATGCCATGCTGCCCAAAGCCCATCCTGCCTCTCTGTCTCCCCCCACCCTGGAGCCCAGCCCTTGTCTCTTCCTGCTGAGCTCTGGACGCCTTTTCTGACAGCGGGCGTCACCTCCTCCAGGAAGCCCACCCTCACTCCCTCCTACCGCTGTACCCAGCACACAGGAAATGTTACATTTCACCCACATGCGCGTGTGTATGCGTCACCTTCCACCCCCACCTCCACCCCAGGGGACAGAGTGTGGCTGGCGATCCCCCTAATGCGGGCCTTTCAGGGAAGGAGGGGTGGGGGAAGGAGGGAGGCAAGGCAAGGGGTTGGTGGGGGGGATCCAGCTCTACCAGGAGAAAATAGGCAGCCGTCAGAGCCTCCTGGCTGAGCAAGCACAGCGGGGCGCGCTGCCTCTCACCTTGGCAGGGGGCTTGTGCCTGCCCCCCCTGCCGTGGGACGCGGTGACGTGAAGGGCAGAGCCCCACGCTGGCCCTAGGGCCTGGCCTGTCGCTCAATTGCCACGGGCCTCTCAGGGCCTCAGTTCATCTCTTTTGTAAAATGGGGTGATGGGGAGGGAGGTTGTGGGCTGAGGGAGGAGAGCAGTTCCTTTGGTTTTTCTCTTAAAGTCTTTATTGAATGTGTTACAACATTGCTTCTGTTTTATGTTTTGTTTTTTTGGCCGCGAGGCATGTGGAATCTTAGCTCCCCGACCAGGGATCGACGCTGCACGCCCTGCATTGGAAGGCGACGTCTTAACCACTGGACCACCAGCGAAGTCCCAGGATAGTGGTTTTCAAACTTTGACGCCATCCCGAAGGAAGGGATGTGCACTTGAGTGGAGTTGGGGCCCCAGGGCTTCAAGCCCCGACCTCAGAGCACACAGCCCACCCCTAGGAAGTCTTGGGTCCCGTCCTGGACCCGCCTCGTTGCCTTTTGTTAGTCTCCCCGCCCCATGAAGCTCTTCTGGATTCTTCAGAGCCGTGCTGGGAGAGGAGCTAGCTCCATCCTGAGCCCTGGCGCGGGGGCAGGACTGCCGCACCCCAGCTCGTGGCCGCAGCCACCGGGTTTCCAGCCTGCAGCCCAAGGTGCTGGTGATGTCGTTGCAGTGCCCGGAGCTCAGGGGTGGGGCTCCGGGTGCCTCCACACACTTCAAGGCTCAGACCCCGGCAGCTCTGGGGAGGAGAAGCGGGGTCGAGAGACCTCAGCCAGGCTTGGGGTTCCCTCGCTTGGCAGTGGGACAGGGCTAGAGCTGAGACCCACACGGGCTGCGCCTGTGACCGCCCAGTGGAGGGTCCCAGAGGCAGCAGGTGCGGCGCTGCCCGTGCCACTCCACCCCCGCCCTCACCCTGTTGGGCCAGGTGCAGAGCGTTAGGCTGCTCTCAGTATCTCCCTCGTTTGGACTGACCCACTTGGCTGGGCTGCCCTCTGGGTTTTCACCCACTGGGACGGCAGGGTCGGGAGAGGGCCTCTTCCTACTCCCTTCTCGAGCCCCTGGAGCTACAGACATGTCCAGGGGCCCTCAAAGCTGAGAGCCCCGAGGTGCCCCCTATTGCTTGCTCCCCACCCAACCATACACCACACACGCCCCTGAGAGAATGAAGGAATTAGGGGGGACGCACAGCTCACAAATGAGATCTCAGAGCATCACCATTTAGCCAAACATCAGCTCAAGATGCCCGCCCTGCCCCTCATTTGGTATTTATTAGACCCTATTATGGAAGTTGGATACTGTTCCGAAGCTTACTCAGCCAAGAGGCAGTGGAATCAGGAGCTGAAGGCTTGTTCCACCGTCTCCAGTGAGACTGCAAGCCTGTCACCTAGGGACGTGCTGCCCGGCAGGGTTCAAAATCCACCCTGGAGGAGAGGTCAGGGAAGTCTTCCTGGAGGAGGGGGCATTTGGAATGGGTCTCCAGGGATGGGCAGGGTGTCAGTGAATCCAGGTAGAGGGAAGAGCAGGGGGAATTTGTGGATGGCGAGAACAGCATGGGCTCTGGCATGGAGGTGGGGAGGGGTGCGCAGGCCTGGTCCCCTGGAGGAAGCAGGGCTGGGGAGTGATTGGCTGGGGTCTGACCACAGTGGGGTTTGAGTGGCAAGGAGCTGCTACATCATTCTGCCATGAAGGAGAGCCTCTAGGGCTGGGAGATGGAAGAGCCCGGAGGGGTCTCACGAGGCGAGAGACTTGGTCAAGCTGGGAAGAAGAGGCCCAGGGCGGAGGGGACACGGGTCTCCAGGCTCGGATTGGGCAATGGTGAGACCACTGGTAAAAGAGAGTGACTGGAAGGGGCTTCCTGGCAGGAGTGTGACAAAGCCGAGTTTGAAGCCTGTTGAGTTTGGAAGACTGAGGACGGACAAGTGCCCAACCTTGGAAGACACTGGATGGGGCAGTGGGACTGCGTGGTCATCAGGGCATCGTCCACAGCCATGAGGGTGGGGCCGGGGGCCGGGATGGACCTTTGGAGGGTCCAGGACACCTCCTGCTCGCAGCTCCTGGACCAAAGAGGGCTCAGAGCTCCCCACCTGCAGCTCCTGCTGACATCTGCTCATCATCATCCCGGCTACCCTCCTGCAACATCCTACCTTTAACAAGCGATGAAATGAAGCCACCGTGTGGCAGTGGAACTGGGGGACGACAGCCCTGGCTTCCACTGCCCGTCCTCAGCTACAGCGTGTTAGAGAGGGCTGGATGCGGAGCTCCGGGGCTTACTCACAGGATGTGGCCTCAGGCAAATTACTTAACCTCTCTGGGCCTCCGTCTCTCCATCTGTGAAAGGGGGTTTACCATAGCGCCGACCTCATGGGGTTGTTGTGGGGATTAAATGAATCTGGATAGTGAAGGGTTTAGAGCGGAGCCTTGAACCCGGGAAGTCACTGCTGAGCTGGGGGGATGGCAGAGCCCAGAGGCAAGGCTGTGGCCACGGCTGACTGTGGGGGTGGCTGAGCGGGGAGAGGGGCACCCGGAGGGTACTCCTGGCCAGCACTGCCAAGCCTCCCTGTGCTCTGGCCTGAGTGGGCTTATCCCACGTCCCCAGGGCCCGTCCAGCAGCCCACAGACCAGTGCCCTGCCTTGTGTGAGGGGAGCCACAGGGCACATGGTCTCTGTGTGGGGGGGGTGTGGACAGCAGCCCGGACTGTTCAGACGGTTGTGACTCCCACGGCCCCTGCCTGGGCAGGGGAGACCCTGCCCGACACCGTGGGGGGCCTGACCCCTCGCCGCCCTTGGGTGTGGGGAGAAGGGCGGCCCTTCACAGGGGACCCACACGGGGGTCACCTTTGATCCCACCCAGGTCACAGAAGCTCCGTAAGTGGGGGGTTGGGTGCTGATCATCTCAGCAGTGTGAGGAAGACACTTGAGGCCCGGCAGGCTCATCAGGGCACCCCTGGGACCCTGTGAATGTGGCCACTGCCCCCCTTGCTCCTTCACACCCTGGGGACCAGGAGGGATAAGAGCACTGGGTTGCCGTGCATCCTGACCCCTTGGCCTTTCAGAGGAAGTCTAGCTTCCTGGCTTCGGTCTGAGGACTTAGTCGGTAATTTGGGTACGCTGCCACCAGGTGGCTCCCCCTCAAGCACTGAGCAAGCTGGATCGGGCTGGGCTGCCCACAAGCAGTATCCCGGCCCCAGGGCAGAGCATGCTGGGTCTCCATCCTCACTCAGGCTGGCCGCTGTGGGCGCATGAGCTCCAGGCCTCTTCTGGCCCCTGCTCCTGCCCTTTCATCTATCTCCCTGTGTCCATGGCCCTACCTACCCCACCCACCACAGGCCCAGGGGTCCCCAGCCTTAAATAATAATCTGCCCCTGCCAGGTTCCCATCTCCTCCAGGCTCTTCCAACCCTGCTGTTCAGCTGAACCTTCTCCAGGGATCCTGGCCAACACCGTGGACCACCTCCTCTCCCTCCATCCCCTGTGTCTGGGACCCATTCTTCTCTCTTTCTCTGCCTCTTGCAAGGGGCTCCCCCTGCCAAGACTCAGCCCTGCGAGCCCACCAAGAGGTCAGCAGGCTGGCTCAGTAGATACTTTAGGCGTGAAAGACTGGGTGAGGGAGCAAAGGAATAAATGAGTGACCTCACCGGTCAACAGATGTTTACAGGGCAGTTATGGTGTGCCAGGCCCGTTCTGGGCAGTAAAGGGACTGAAGGGATGAAGAGTTGGCCGAGTGAGTAAGTGGGACCCGAGGAGGAACGCAGAGCTGGGGCCGGGGCACCGGGTGGATGCTGGGTGGCTGAGTGACAGGCTGGGGGGCTGAGGCAGGGGTGGGGTGGTGAGCGGCCCCCTTGTTTGTTGGCAAAGAACCAGGTCACTTGACCTGGGGCCGACAGTGTTCCCGGCAGGGCCCAGACCAAAACAGATGACTCACTGGTGTGCACGGCCTTGGTGAGCCAGCTGCTGCCGGTGGGGAGCTGGGCAGAGGGGGCTGCTGGACACAGGAGCCAAAGTCACGCTGCTCGGCTCGGGGCACCCTGGGGAGCCCAGACAGGGTCAAAACAGGCCCCGCCCAGATGGGGCCAGAGCTGAGTAAGAGGAAAAGCCTGGGGATTCGCCCCAGAAAGCAGCGGTGACTCATTTACCGAGCATCTCCTATGGCTCCTAGTAGGAGCCGGGGATGCTGCGAAACCTAGTCCCCAGCAGCCCTGGAGGGAGGAGCTTAACGTCGCCTTGCAGGAATGGAAATGAGCAGAGGTATCCAGCCAGAGGTCTCCCAGCTGCAGGGGGCACAGTCAGGACCGACTCTGCTCCTTGTTTTGAGGGGGCCGTGCCTCTGAGACAGCTGGACGTGCACTCTTAGGGAGACGCCAGCCCCCAGGTAACAAACCTTGGAGGAAGGAGGGCAGGCTGGGCAGCTTCCCAGGCACCTGCAGGGGCCGAGCCAGCAGAGCATGGCCGGTTGGCCCCAGGGGGAGGGAGGCCTGGCCTCTGGGGGCTCAGGGCTCCGGTCAGGGGTGTCAGTCCCTCTGGGCGCCCACAGACAAGTGTCTTCCCTGCTCTGAACCTGAGGCTCCCGGCCTTGCAAAGGAAGAGTACATGTCCCCAGAATGATCTTCTGACACCAGGGTAGGCTGCGGTCAGCAGAAGAATGCCCACCTGCCACCTGTGCCGGGCACAGGGGCATGCGTGCTTACCGCTGGCCTGTCAGCAGGCGGACACCGACGGCCCAGAGCCCGGCAGGTCGGTGAGCCAATAAGAATACTGATGTTCGACTATACGGGACCAAACCCTGATGATTCCTGGGGCCCATCCCTCTCCAGGGTCCACTTCCAGATAGGGCAGGCAGGGCGGACACCACTGGCTCTGTGTTACAGATAGGAGATCCGGGGCAGGGCAGGAAGGAAGAGTACCGCTACTTCCCAGCGCCGGACTCAGTTCTCAGAGCCTCTTGTGGGCGGTTCCCTTCATACTCCCGGTCGCTCTAAAGGGGAAGCACCATGCCCCCATTTTACAGATTAGCCACTGAGTTTCAGAGCAGTTAAATGCCTTTTCCAGGCCACACATCTCAGAAGAGGCCACACTTGATTCAAGCACACGCCGTGTGAAAGGAGAGGGAAGCCGGGAGTAACGTGCTACGTGCCTGGTATGAGCCCACAGTCTCCCCACCTCTGGCAAGAGGAGGGTGGACAACAGGACTTTATCTTTGAGGCCCCCTGGCTGTGACAGTTGGGTGGGTGGGTGGGGGGGCGGGTCTGTGACCCTCACGTGGAAAGAACACGACACGGAGTCTTGAAGGCCAGGCTGGAATCCCTGCTCCGCGACTCGCCAGCAGGCTAACCTGGGGCGAGCCAGGTCCCCGTTCTTGGCTGTCAGTGCCCTTGGCTGCAAGGTGACGAGATGGTGTTGGCTTAGCAGGTGTGGCCAGGGTAGATCCAGATACGACCCAAGAGGCACTGCCCAGTCAGGGACCCACCAGGAGCACCTGGTGCCGCGGCCTTGGGGACCCAAGACCTGGTTCCCAGTATCGGGGCCTCCCAGGGAGCCTCTGGGGCTAATTTATTGTGATGCAAAATCAGGCTCCAGGGCAGCGGGAAGCAGAGCTGAGCGCCAAGCACGCTCCCATCCTTGTTCTCGTCCACATATTTTCGGTATTTATTGTCCCCATATGTGATGCTGAACATTAAAAAACATGTTGCTGAGATTCCTCCAGAAAGGGCTGACATTTCACAATATTCCTCTGATGCTGGGGATTACGGCTCAAGATGATGAAAACGTGGTTTATTCAAAACAGATTGGGGTGGAAGAAAACAAAGGCAGCCCCCCAACCCCAAGAGGGGAGCAGCGTGCACCTCCCCAACCCCGTCGGAAGCCCCACACCTCAGGGCGGCCTCAGCCCATCAGGAGGCCTAGATTCCGGGACCCGGGCGGGGGGGAGGGGTGGGAATTGGGTCAGACGGGGCCGGCGCCCACCCTGGCTGGCTGGCTGGCTCTTGACGAGTAGTCAGCCAGCCTGGCTGGCTCTTGACGAGTAGTCGTAGCCATCGTTCCTGAGGCACTTCTAAGTGCCACGTAGAATGTGCCAGGCTAAGGGTCCCAGTACCCCCCTGTAACATCGCTCTACCCGTTCTGAAAAAGGGAGACCTGAGTCCAAGCAGCTTGCCCAAGTTCACAGAGCAGAGCCAGGATTAGGAACTCAGGCTTCCATCCAATGACCTTGTTTTTAACCACGGCCACGAGGCAGAAGAGGCCTGGGCGCAAGGCAGCTGACTTGCTGCGTGACCGCGGATAAGAAGCTTTACCTCTCTGGGCCTCAGTTTCCTCACCTGTAACATGGGGGTGACAACCAGGTCTTCCCTGACGGCCTCAAAGGTGTGACCCTCCAAAGGGTCCAGCAGCGGCTGGCAAGGGGGCAGAGAGAGGGGTCTCGGGCCCTCTCCCAGTGACGTGCCCAAGACACAGCTGTGGTGGCCAGGCCAGGCTGGCTCAGCTCTCCCTTGCAGGGGGCCTTGAGCAGGTGACTTGGGCCTCTGGGCCCCCCCTTCATGCTATGTGTTGTGAGGGATGAGGCCCCAGAGGATCCGGCGTGAAGCTTGGGTTCTGGGCAGACCCAGGGCCTCTCCCAGCCCTGATGGGGACCCTGGGTCCCTTCTCGCTCCGAGCCTCAGTCCGCCCATCGGGGCGCTGAGTGTGCCTGCCACACAGGGTCTCCAGAGGCCACCATGGTGGGAAAGCACCTAGCACAGAGTCCTGCCCAAGGGTGGTGTCCAGACAAGGGCGGCCCTCCCGGCCCTCCCGGCCCCCACCGGGGCGGGGCCTCACTGCCACATCTCACCAGGTGTGGCGGGGGAACACCCTCAGGCCCAGAGAGTGGGACCCTCCCCCTGGGGCAGGTGCTTGTGCCCTCAGCTGGAGCCCAGGGGCAGAGGTGCCACCTCGGGTCCCCTTCTCCCAAGGCCAACACGTCCTGGATGACAGTAAGTGCCTGGCTCTCCCAGGCCCGTGATTTCTGCGCAGTTTTTGTGTCTGCATGAAACTTTGAAACCTGCCCCTCCCCCTCCCCCCCCAACGGCCACACACACATATTATTTAGTCCTTGAGCCGATGATGGGCAGGGGGAGGGGGATGGGCAGTGGAGGAACTCCCAAGAGTCTCGGCCCCAGGGGAAAGCCGGGCCACAGGGCCCAGGTCATGATGAGCACAGAAGGTGGTGACCTCGGCCAGCAGTGCCCAGGGCCTTCGGTCCTGCAGGCAGTTGTGCCTGAAGGTGCTGGTGCCACAGGCTGGATGCCCTTGGGTGGGCAGCAGGCTGGAAAGGCTGCCTGCAGGGCAAGGAAGCCCCGGGCCCTGTCCTGCACCCCTGGCCTTCCCATTGCCGGTCGGTCCTCCCCAGGCGCCCCCAGACGCTCTCCACCAGCTACTCGGGCAGAGCTGCTGTGGAGGTGCTGGGTGCCGGCGCTGTGTCCCCCACGCCCAGGGACAGGCAGGCAGAGCCATTCGTGCTCTCTGCAGGGTGGACGCCGGGTGGCACGCATAGTGCCCGTCTCTGGCCTGTTGCTTTGGTGGTGACTCCGAGGGCCCTAGATTCACAGCCCCTGTACCGCTTCCTTCCCAAGCCCTTGGTCAGAGCGCCAGCTTCCTCACCAGGCTTGGCACTGGGACCCTGGGTCGGCTGCTTCCTCCTGTCCGTCACACCTGCTGGGTGCTCGCGGCTCTTCCTCCCCTGGGAGATGGGTGAGGGAGCCACACGTCCCCGGGGAGAACAAGCCAGCCCAGGGAGCCACAGTTAGGGGAGGCGCCATGTGGGTGTGGGCCCTTGGCAGGGGGCTGCAGAGGCCTGAAGGAGGTGAAGGGATGGGGGATCTGGGAGTGGGCGTTCCGGGCAGAGGGAACAGCATATGCAAAGGCCCTGAGGCAGGTGAGCGGCAGGTTTGAGAACCAGCCAGGAGGGGGCCTGGGTGGCTGGAGCAGAGCAGGTGAGGGGCAGTCTGTGAGGGGAGGAGAATGGAGGGGCGGCGTGTGAGGCGGGGCCACGGGGGGCCACATCGGAACTTGAGACTGTGTCCTAAGGAGGGGAGAGGTCACCGGAGGGGCCACTGCAGGTGGGGAGGGGCAGAGACCCATGGATGGAAGCGTAGACACAGCCCTGTCCCGTGATGGAGCTCCTGCACAGAGCTGATCCCAAAATCATCCTGAGAGGTCGGTTCTGTGATTCAGATTCATCTCCTTTACAGATGAGAAAATTGTGTCACCTTGGTAAGCTCATGAATCTTGAGCCCCAAGACTGTGTGACCTCAGATCTGCCTCTCACCGGGCTGGGAGCTGGGGTGTGGGGATGGGGCCAGGCAGCCAAGGCGAGAAGCCACCAGGACAGCAGTCCAGGGAGGGGCTGTCCGTCCTTGTCCCCTCCTGCACGTGGGACACAGATGGGACAGGAGCCAGGCCTCAGATCACTTGTACCCAGAGGGATTGGGGTCAAGGGTGCCCGGGCCCTGTTGGTTCCTCTCTGCTAGATCCCAGTGCTGGGAACTGGGGGCCATGGTCCACCCCTGGACTCCCAGAGGCCTCTCGAGCCACTGCCAAGCCTCTGGGATGTGCCAGAGTAGGGACCTCCCTGCCCTCGGGCCAGTCTGTACTCACTGGGCACCACTGTGCCCTGGGCACTGCCCGTGGCCCCCACAGGAAGAGCCAAGTCACGGCAGGTGTGGCAGTCAAAGTGTTTAACACCTGGGGCTGTTATGTAGATTCAGATATCCACGTAAGGTTTTAAAGTGTTTCCCCTTTACTTTGCCAAATGCCCTCGACCTTCCCCCAGCACTGCTTCCCCAGCACTGCTGCTCAGAACCAGATCTCTCACCCAGGTCAGTCTGGCGTTCCCCTCACTTGCTCCCCGGGCCTCTGCTCGGCTGCAGCTGTCACTAGGTGAACGAGGCCGAGGTCTGAGCCCCGATCTGACTCAGGGGCCCTCGTCCAGCTTCCCCCACTGTCTCCATCAGGCCGAGAGTCTTCAGAGCCCTGGTGGTCACCACACCTGGGCGCCAAAGCTTCCCACGCGGCCTTGACCCAGAGAGCCTGCTCTGGACCTCGCCGACAACCCAGCATCCAGGCTGCCAAACTTCCCACCGGCTCCACTGGAAGAGGCCCCTCATCCCGCAGGCAGCCTGGCCGTCAGCCCGCTCGGCAGCCCTGGGACACCTCCAGAACTGTGATCCACCTGCAGTGGCCGCTGACAAGGCCATTCAGTGACTCGTGGCATTGCTGTGCAGGCAGAGGCTCTGTACCAGGCAGTGGGGAAATGGTTTGCTTTTTCTTTTCTTAATATTTATTTGATTGACTGATTGATTTGGTTGCGCCGGGTCTTAGTTGCAGCAGGCGGGCTCCTTAGTTGCGGCGTGTGGGATCTAGTTCCCTGACCAGGGATGGAACCCGGGCCCCCTGCACTGAGAGCGCAGAGTCTTACCCACTGCGCCACTGGGGAGTCCCGCGGTTCTCTTTTTCACGGCTGGTGTGAGCACGGCGTGCGGCAGGCCCACAGCCCTGGCCAGGCACCGTCCCCACTGCATTCCAGAGTGGGGATTCTGTATGCTGGCATGCTTGAGCCCAGCCCTTCCCCCCAGGGTTGGGCAGTGCAGGAAATCACCCGCCGGACCTCCAGGGGTACCCCAGGGGACCTGGAAGGAGGGAAGGAGACCAGGCTTTGGCAAGATCCTGACTTGCCTTCCTGCCGTCTGTCCTGGCGTGGCAGTCATGGGGGCAGCTTCCCCGGCAGAGCCACCCGGCTCTCCCATTGCCGCTGCTGCTATGCCGTCCACACGGACTGCTGGCGTCTAGACCGCTCCAGGCGGGCCTCCCGCAAAGCCCCCAAGCTCCCCTCTGCCTTCCCACCACCGTCTGGGAGGTTGGGGGTCAGCCATCAGCCAGTCATCTGTGGAGGCTCCCAGAGTGAGGAGGGGAGTCGGGAGGGGCTGAAGAGCACGTTGCCGGCCCCCCCAACCACCGAAGGGCAGACCGAGCCCGGGAGGGGAGCTCTCTCCTCCAGTGTCACACGTGCACACCCTCAAGCGCAGTTTCAGTCATCAGCACGTGGGTTCGGGGCCCCGACGGACGCCCCCAGCTCTGGCGTTCGCTGACTGCGTGGCCTTGGACAAGCACAGCTCTCTGACTTTCCCCTTCCTCACTGCTTCCCTTGACAGTGTACAATGAGCCCTACGGCGTGTTCTTGGGACACAAACGTGCACAGATGAATGATAAAAATCAGATAAAAATCAGAGCCCTGTCTGCGTGGTGCTTTCCATCTGGGGGAACATAGAAACAGAACATCAAATACAAATGTACTGCAAAGAATGATGCTTGCCGCGGGGTGGGGGAGGGGAAGAAAAGCAAGCAAGGGAAGTGTAGGGAGGAAGGGGGGCGGGGCAGGAGCCCAGGAGAGGCACCGGCTCAGGTTCCTCTTGCACAGTGAGGATTCAGGCTGAGAATCTGCCCCGGCCACACGGCCAAGGAAGTCAGACCACAGGGCGAACCCAGTCCTGCCTCGCCCCATCCACCAGCCTGGGCCGCCAGCACCGGGCCGGGTTGCCAAGTTTAGCAAGTAAAAATACAAGACACCCAGTTCAATGTGAACTGCAGGTAAACGAGTACATTTTTTCAGTATAATTCTATCCCATGTGATATTGAGGATATACATGTACTAAAAACGATCTGTTGCTTGTTTGAAATTCGGATTTAACTGGGTGCTCTGTATGTTACCTGCCAACCTTAGCACCAAGGCCAAGGTGGGAAAAAAAGAGAAAGAAAAAAGACTACTCCATCCTCCCACCCCTGCTCTGGGCTCCGGGAGCCCCCCTGTTTCCAGGCCGCTGGCACCAGCCTCCCCAGCCCTCTCCCTGTCACAGCCCTACCCTGCCGGTGCTCTCGGAACACACGAGGCCTTTGTTGACCAAATCACTCACCCCTCTGGGTTTTATCCAGGGTTTAAAAAGTGTGCTGATCTGGCCTCCTGGGCGGTGCCAGGGTCCTGTCCTGGAGTCGTGGGACCCGGTCCCTGTGCTGTGACTGCCTGAAATAAGTCACTGGCCTCTCTGAGCCTCTGTTTCCCAACCTCTACAGGCACCGCTCATTTCAGGAAGTAGGTACTGAGCGCCCAGCATGTGCCAGGCACTGTACAGAGCTCTGTGAGTTCAAAGGTAAGTCAGACGCATCCCAGGAGTGAAAATAACAGGGCGATTGAGGCAGACGAGAACCATACAGGGAAGAAGTGATCCAGGGCAGCGTGCTCCATGACTGGATAAGGCAGTGGGTATGGTATGGGATGCAAACCCCAGTCCTTCTTATGCTGTGTGATCTTGGGCAGCTTAATT
Organism: Phocoena sinus; assembly: GCF_008692025.1. Classification (NCBI taxonomy): domain Eukaryota; kingdom Metazoa; phylum Chordata; class Mammalia; order Artiodactyla; family Phocoenidae; genus Phocoena; species Phocoena sinus. The sequence continues at coordinate 114,531,787 of NC_045769.1, forward strand.
AACCTCTCTGAAGTCTTGTATACTATCTATGAAATAAGCACTTTTTTTTTCCTTGCACATTCTGTGTTATTCTAATAGCTTCAGGTATGCTACCAAAGTTTGGTTTGTTTCAGACTTCCCTGGAGGTCCACTGATTAAGACTCCGCATTTCCACTGCAGGGGGCACAGGTTCGATCCCTGGTCAGGGAAGTTCCGCCTGCCACTGCAGTGCAGCCAAAAAAGAAAAGAATTCGTACAAAGTTTGGTTTCTTTCAATAATAATTCTCAGTGATGGCAAAAAGGAAGGAAAGGAGAGAGACATATGACTATAAATTCTATAACCCCTCTGGTCCTTAACTCGAAAGTAGGTACCAAGTGTCTGTTTAGTACAGTAATGACCCCTCCTGTGTGCTACCTGAGCTAGTACAGCATCCTCAGGAGCAGTCTACTTGGGTTCGAATCCCAGCCCCACCACTGACTCAGCCGTACGAACGTGAACAAGTTTCTTAATTTTTCTATGCCTTCGTTTTCCTGCTAAATGCTGGCAGCCAGGCCTTTACACCCTAGAGAAGAAATTACAAGAAACTTCTCTGTAGAATCCGGAGAAGAAAGACCCAGAGTTCTGCCAAAGGGTGCAGCTAATCAGACTGTAGTTCATTGTTCATCTTTCTTCTCTTCTCAGTTTGGGCCACATTTGACAGTCGCACCTGTGACTGTTGGTTTGGCCACAGATGGAAGAGCCAGTGGTGCTGGTGGGCAGTGTGCCAGCCGATGTCAGACCGAGCCCCCTAAGGCCCCGCCAGTATGGAGGGGGCTGGACGGCCAAGTGCCCGCGAGGAAAGAGCCTCGAGTGCCCACGCCAGCCCTGGACGGCCGCCACCACCAAGGGAAGAAAGGGGTTGGGCAAACCCTGCAAAGAGCATCTGAGCAAGGTCCAAGGTCCCCGCTTCAAAGCCTCCTCCTAATGCCTCCCAATACGCGTGGCTGGGCCTTGGGGTGTCCCCTCGCCGCTGACAGCACCTGCTCCCAGGCCAAGCAGAGGCCAGCAGCACAGTGAGAGGCCAGGGGCACCCTGCGACCAAGCATCAGCCTGGTGGAGAAAATGTGATTTCACACCCAGACCCGCAGCCAGGCGTCCATGCCCAGCCAGGGCTGAGGCCACTTCGGGCTGGCTGGTCATGGAGTACCTTCCCAGCGTCCTCCTCTGCCCACCACAAAGGCTCTTGGGTTCCGGCCCCAGTCTCAAGTCATTTCTCTACCGTGTGGACGGATGGACAGAAGGATGACAGTTCTGCAGCCAGACGAAATCCTGCTGTCACTTTCTCCACCTTTGTGACCTTAGCAAACGATCTCATGCCTGGTCCTCAGTCTCCTTCTGTAAGACGGTGATCATGTCTTCCTGGCAGGGCTGTTCTGAGCTTCATAAATAGTGCGAGACCATGACCCGGCGTGCAGCGGGATCTCTCTCCCCGTGGCCATCGCCGCCTAACTCTGTACCGCAAAGCTGAGCGGCTGAAACAGCAGCCGTTTTATTTGCTTACGCTTTTTGTAGGTCGGCAACTTCAACAGCGCTGATAAGAAGTTCTTCTGCTCCGTGCAGCGTCCGGGGAGGCTCGTTCACCTGCTTGAGTGGGTTTCTGGGCTGAGAGGTCCGGAAAGGCCCTACTCGCCATGCCGAAAGCTCAGCCTCTCTACGCGCCGGGGCCGAGTCAGATCCCAGAGACAGAGCTTTGCGTGAAGTAGAAAAGAATAGCTTTATTGCTTTGCCAGGCAGAGGGGGACACAGCGGGCTCCTGCCCTCCAAAACTATGTGTCCCAACCCGGGAGGACTTGATGAGGGGTTCTCTAGCAATAGTTCAGGGGTGGGGTTGCTGACAAGATGAGGGTGTGTGCGGGGTCTTCTGATTTTGAGGAGCTTTTCGGGTCCCTTGAATCTCGCCCCAGGTGGTTTCCTGGCCGTTCCCCCCTGATTAACAACTGTTCAAATCCACCCTTTGGAACCCGGGGAAGGTCACGGAGGCTGGAGTCTTGCCTACGAGAAACGGGGGACGAAAAAAGGCTTCCGTGCCCCAGAGCCCCGCAGGGTCCTCCTCGGTTTCACTCACATGGCAGGCAGGTTCCTTGGGGAACCCAGCTCACGCTGTCAGCTGCGGGCACGTCAGTTCCACACGTGGGATGCTCTACGTGGCTGCTGGATTCCAAGGAGGAACATTCCAAGATGCAACAGAAGAAGTGGAAGACCTCTTCGGGGCTGGGACTGGACTTGGAAGTTGCAATGTCACTTCTGGTACAGTCTGTGGGTCAAAGGTAGCCCCTATCCAAGGGAAGGGGAAATTGACCCAACCTTGCACTGAGAAGAGTGGCAAACACTCTGCAGACAGTTTTATTCCTGCCCCGCTTGACCAGAGGGTTGTTGAGCTCTGTTATAACATGACCTATGAGCAGTGCGTGTTTGCTCATTCCACAACTGATATTTATTGAGCATTTACTATGCGCCAGGAATGCAATCGGTGAGCAAGGAAACAGTCGCTGCTGCTCCGTGGGAGATTAGATCCTCTCTGGGAAGACAGAGCTTTGAAACCACCAATGACAGTACAGTGTGATGGGACCTGCATAGGAAGCCCCGGAGGACTGTGGTGGGAAAGCCGCCAGCAGCAGGCCGCCTAAGCAAGGCTGCAGGAAGTGGGGGAGTGGGCCAGGTGCAGAGGGACAGGAGGCTGGGGCATAGGTTTTATTGTGATTTTGGTATGGGAAGGCCAACACATTGAAAATAACAGGTTATACTTGCGGATCCCAAGGCAAGGGGCACATCATGTCCCAGGGGCACTGGGTTTGGTCCCGAAGGCCGAGGGAACAGGAGAGAATGTGAACAGGAACGTGGACTGTGGTTTCCATGGGATGGAATGGGCCAGGCAGATTCCGCAGGCTTAGGATTGGCTAGTTTGAATGATTTTCGTGGGCTAGGGGGCACAGGGGCTGTCCCTGGTTGCCCGGTACCTGGCTTTGGGGTGATCAGGGCAGGGGGATAGTGGCCTGGAGCGTGAGACCCAACAGAGGAGGTGCTGGGGTGGGGACTGGACTGGTTGGCTTGTATCTGAAAAGCACACTCACTTGGTTTACCATCCTTAGGAATTAACCTGAGAGGGGCAGTCCCTCCAGGGCCGGCCAGGCCCCAGATGTCAAAGCATCAGAATACAAGAGATGAAAGACACGGTTTGTACAGGCGTACCTGGGCGGGGAGACAGAATTGAAAGAGGACCCGTGTGGCCAGAGCGTGGCTGGAGATGCCTGCGTGACCGAGTTGGGGGCCTTGGAAGCTGAGAGCAAAGGGGGCCCACTGACGGGACCTAGATAGGCAGGTTGATTGATTAGATTTTGATTAGATTTTAATTTTGATTTTTGATTGATTAGATTTTAATTTTCCAAAGCCAGCCCCGGCCGACTGGGAGAGAGCAGATGCTGGCAGCGAAGTGGGCTGAGAGAGGCTGCAGCCGTCGAAGTGAGGGGGCCGGACGCCCAGGGCTGCTCAGGACCCGCATCACCAACCGTAGGGAGAGGCTGGCAGGGGAGGACCCATGGGGGTGAGGCAGTTGGAGCCGCAAGGGTGCTGCAAAGTTCCTGGACTGAAAGGCAGGATGGCTGTGTGGCCTTCACCTAGCTGGATGAGCAGCGCTTGAAGTACGGGCAAGAGGGAGAGAGCGGTGGGGCCTCAACGTGGAGATGCCCTGTGGGCATTGCATGGAGCCCAGAAAAGAGGTCTGGACGGGAGATGCCAAGCTGTGGCCGTTGGCAGTCAGACCAGCCAGGTTGTACGTCAGCAGCCGACCACCCACCCATCTAAGATGCTCGTAGTGAAACCGAGAGAGACCCTGTGGGAGACTTGCACGCCGAGCCATGGGCGGGAGGGGGGCTAGTCGTGGCTGTGG